>NC_056725.1:1891234959-1891364959 GCF_019279795.1 Protopterus annectens
GGAGAAGAGATAGAGAAAGTGGTAAGACAAATTATAGGTCCAGACTGGCACATGGTCTGTGGTGATTGGAACTCTCGTGACGCTCAGCGGAGACCCCTTCCACATAACAGCGTAGGATTAAATGCCCAGGTGACAGGGCGTACAAACCGAATTTCTGAAAAGTGGCAACCACGGGCAGACTGGACCTGTATTAATCAGTGTGTCCAGCAAGAAGGCGAGTCAGTTGACCACTATTTTTTATGCTCATAGATTGCTTTAATAATCATTGTGGGATGCAAATCCCTGATGATCAAGCAGCAGACTCCCCCTATGAACAACAGTTAAAAAATGCCTTCCTGAAGGGGAGCAGTGCTCCTATTAGCAGTTTTATTACAAAACACATGGTAGATCACTGTACAATCAGATTGCAACCACTGCTTGAGTATGCAAGGCATGCTGAAAGGCACTTTAATAGCAAAAAGAAAAAGATAATGCAGGTATTTTCATTAGAAGATGGGACTGAGGTATATGTGGTACATCCAGGAAAAAAGGGCAAAAACAGGGAAAGTAGGCAGTCTGACCAATGGTCAGAAGATTTTGAGGGACGTAAAAAGAGGGGAAAATGTTTTAAATGCGGGAAAAAAGGTCACATGGCAAGGGATTGCAAAAGAAATAATAGGACAAGGACGGATGAACAAAAAGGTGATAACTGAGTATATGATAGTCAGGAAGCACAGGGAAGGGTTACAATACAAAGCAGGATAAATGGTAATGTAGAAGTAAAAATAGAGGAAGCACATGATGGTGGAGGGGATGACAATGAAAATGAAAGTGATGAGGTATTGGACTCGGCACTTCTGTGCTTGGAACTCTTTTTAGCAGATACCAAGCCAGAAGTCACCTTTTGGTGGAAGGAAGAGAGGTTAGCTTTTTGTGTGATTTTGGGGCTTCACGGATCCTGATACATCCCTCTGAATTATCGGAGTGTACACAGTCTTCGGATTACATATTTGTTAAGGCTGCAAATGGGCAGCTATACCGGGAGCCTATCTGACACAAAATTATGATCACAGATCCTGTAACAGGGTTGACACAGAGAAGTAAAATTGTAGTGTCTGCAAAATGCCCAATAAATCTCTTAGGCAGAGATTTGATGCAGTTATTTGGCATAGCAGTGGTTCAGACTATGCAGAGGATGCAAGCACAATGACAGACTGACATCTGTGAAGTGCATGATACCTATGTAGTGCAGCCAAGAGGTGAGATGTTTTACTGGTACAGTCAGAACCTAATTACTACTGGCTCAGGGACTGTAACTAAAGAATTAATGGATTTGGCCATTAGTAAATTTCCCTCATTAGATATTAAAAAGCAGCCATTACTGCACTACACCCTGTATTTTCATGACACACAAGGGCCAGATGAGGACTACAGAGACAAGCTGTTTAAATATCCCACAGCAAGGCTAGTGTTACATAACCTATACTGGGACACAATGGGAAATAGCATAGCCAGCTGCTCTCTGCCTAAAGAAATAACAGCACTTTACAAATCTGACCTCCTACCACATGTAAGCCTCACTAAAGACAGAAACACAAAATGGGTAGAGCTGGGCAGGAAGATTACCAGATGGGAAAAACAGACCAGGGAGGAACTTTCAGAGCAGGGAGTGCAGGTACAAAAATTTATTTATTTATTTTACATTTGTTTACTGGGAAAGTCCGACTGGAACTAGGTCCATTTACAGCGGAGGCCCGGGGAGAAAAGCTCCACAACAACAGTTTTATACAGTATTACATAAACAGTCAGAAAAAATTCAAATAATAAAAATTTACATACAATGGATCTTTCCAGACAGGTTTACCTTACAGACAGATAACCCTGGATATTGGTTTTTGTGATGGAAAAGAAAATTAGTTTCATACAGAGTTATTAACAATCAAGAAGATAATTCATACAAAGTTCTTTCCAGGTGGGCTTACATTTGTCAAGAGTGGACCTTGGATGTTGGTTATTTGGGAGGAAAAAGAGAAGAGCAGATATACTCATTACCTGGTGCAATCAAAATTACATCATAGACGGCAATATAGTAGGAAAACGTAGCTGAGAGTAGTCCTGTTTTAGGATTTTGTGAAGTACCAAGTGTTAGGCATAGTGAGTAGTGATAGAGAGGAGAAAAGGAAATGAAGGAGATTAGGAAAACATTTATGTAATGCAAGGACAGAGCCATGACTTCAGGAGGTGTGGCTTGAGTGATTTTCTAAACAGTGAGATAGATGTGGCTGAGGATATATTTTGGGGGAGCTTATTCCATTCCTTGGCAATGGTATGAGAGAAGAGGGCTTTCCCTGCAGTGTTGTTGGCTTTGGATATGCAGAGCAGGGTCTTGCTAGATGAGCGTAGAGGACGGTTTGCTGAGTACTGGTTTAGTATTTGGTTTAGGGCTGGCGTTTTGTGGGGATGCTTTAGTATGTTGAAGGTGAGTACTAGCTGGTGGTACCTAATTAGTTGAGGGAGCTCTAACCATTGTAGTTGCTTTAAGGCAAGACAGTGATGACTTCTAAAGGGGAGTTATTGGCAAATGTTGCTATCTTATTGTAGCATGATTCTAGTTGGTCAAGGTCTGTTTTCTTGATGTGAATTAGAATTGGTGATGCATACAGTAGGGTAGACAAGAGGTGGGTTTGGGCTAGGGTGATTCGAGCCTGGTCTGATAGGAACTGTTTGTGTTTGTATAAAGTTCCTAATTTTTTATGAACTTTTTTAATGGTTTGGGAGATGTGGACATTGAAGTTAAGATCCTGATCTATTTCAACACCGAGTAGTTTGGTATGTGGGGAGGGAGAGATTACTGTGCCATTGTTGGAGGTGATGATGAAGGGAAGAGTTGTGGTTTTGAATTTGTTGGGGGTGAATATAAGTAGTTTGGTCTTTTTGGGGTTTAGAATAAGGTGGATATCAGTAATCAATTTTTCTACGGAGCAGAAGGATTCTTGGGTAAGTTTCTGAAGTGTGGTTATGGTTGGGGCTGAGCAGATTAGAGTTGAGTCATCTGCATACTGTATAAGTGATGCATGTAGGGTGGAGGTATGTAGATTGTTGGTGAAAATGGTAAATAGTAAAGGACCTAGTATTGACCCTTGTGGAACGCCTACAGTAGTTGGAAGTCATGGTGATAGTATGCCTTGACATTTTACTGACTGTTTTCTATCAGAGAGATCGTTTTTGAACCAGGAACTAGCAGAGAGTGCAAAGGAGATGGCGGTTAGAGTGTCCTTAAGTAGGTTATGTGAGACCATGTCAAATGCCTTAGACAGATCTAAGAAAATGGCTGATACAAAGTTGTTCTTGTTTCTAAGTTGGTTAATCTGGTCAGTAAAGGAGAGAAGAGCAGTAGTTGTACTATGGTTATGGCGGAATCCATGCTGTGTGAAGGACAGGAGATTATGTGAGGTTAAGAAGTGCATCACCTGGGTGTGAATACATTTCTCCAGAAGCTTGGAAAGGGGGGATAGGATAGCAATAGGACGATAGCTAGATAGTTCACAGGAGTTACCTCCTTTGTGTATGGGTATTATATATGACACTTTCCATAGTTGGGGGATGTAGGATTCCTGTATGGAGTGGTTTATAAGAAGTGAGATGGGGTAGGCTAGGGACTCTGCAGCTAACTTTAGGAAAGTAGTGGGTAGGCCATCTGCTGTGAGAGTGGTGGGTTTTAGTTTAGAGAGTAGTTTTTTTACTGTGGAGGTGGGTATGGGTGAGAGGGTAAAAGGGGGTGTATTATTGTGATCTAAAGTTGGGGTGAGCATAGGTTTATTGTTGGATAGCTGGGTAGATAGGGATAGAATAGAGTCTGTAAAGTGATGGTTAAACTGGGAGGCTAGGCTGACATTATCATTGTTGGTGTTGGGTGCTGGGGTTGTAGTTTGGCCAGGTTTTAGAAGGGTATTTAAAGCTTGCCAGAGCTTTTTGGGGTTTTGTGAATGTTTGTTTTGGATCCCTAGGAAGTAGTTTTGTTTGTCCATTTTTATTTGTTTTTTGGCCTGGTTTCTAAGTTGTTGATATCTTTGTTTATCTTGGTTGGTGTTATTTTTCTTCCAGTTCTTCCATGGATTATCTCTGGCTTTTAGTAGAACTTTTGTTGTTCTGTTTAGCCAAGGGGCATAGTTGATCTCAGTTCTATGTTTCCTGATGGGGGCTAGTGTGTTAAGCACTCTCATAAAGGTAGTATTGAAATATTCGACTGCCTGGTCTAGTGGTAGGGTTTGTAGTGGGTGCCAGTTACTTTGTTGTAGCATGCAGTTAAGGATTTGTGGATTTACCTTGTGCTCATTTCTGGTCTCTTTGTATAGTATGGGTTTGGGTATTTTTACTTGTCTATGAAGGAGGAAAGTGGGGCAGTGGTTACTCGGTATATCAGGTAGGCATCCCACTTGATAATTTTCTTTGGGGAGGTTAACTAAAGTCCAATCAAGAATGGAGGTTTAATTGGATCTTTTGTCAACTCTGGTGGGTTCTTGGATCAGTTGTGAGAAACCAAACAAGTTTATATGGTTTGTAGGATTGTTGGCTTTGCAGGCTAGCCAGTCTAGGTTTAGGTCTCCTAGTAGGATGGTTTCGTGGGGCAGGTTGATTGTAGCCCATTGCAACATATCCTCTATTATAGGTGAGTTATTTCCTGGAGGAATATAACTGCAGAGGATGTTGATTTTCTTTTTGTTTTTGAGGGAGATAATGGAGCCTAGTGTTTCAGAGTTGCCGAAAATGGAAAGTGGGGTATTAAGGGGTTGAAGGTTAAGAGTATTTTTAAATATGATTGCAACTCCACCACCCTTTTTGGTAGTTCTATCTTGCTTTAGAATGTTATATTCAGGGGGGAGAATTTATTCGTCTTGGGTGGTGGGTTTTAGCCAGGTTTCAGATATGGTTAGTATATCTGGTGAGTAGTGGGGTATGAATGCATGTAAGTCTTGTAGTTTGTTGGATATACTTTTTTAGTTTAGGTTAATAATAATTAGGTCTGTTTCCTGTTTGTGGTAGAGAATTTCATAGCTTGGTCCTGGGTTTGGGTGTATGTCTCCTGAGATTAGTAGCCATCTTTTGAGGAACAGTTTGAGTTTGATGGAGTGAGCTAGGTCTGTATGATGTCTAGGTGTTGTTATTCTATGGGGAGATAATGTGGTTTGTGGTTTGGTTACAAAATATAATGGGCTACTATTAAATAGTGTGGGGCAGATTGTAATGTTTGTATGTGTATGTATGTGAGTGCAGGTATGAGTTGTGTGGAAGGTAGTGTTTAATGGTATGGTAGCATGTATGGATGTGGTGTAGGCTAGAGTAGTGAGAGTTAGTAGTAGTAGTGGCAGTATGCCTAGCATGATTTGTTAGGGGGTATTGGATGAGATGGATGTATGTAGTGGGGTGTGGTGAGAGTGGGAGTGGATAAGGCAATTTAGGGAAGGTGATAGGTTGTAGAATTAGGGGTGTGACTATTGACAGTATAAAGGTGTGAGCACTGGGGTGGGTGGGAATTGGGGGCAGGGTAGAGGAGCGGAGTGAGCCCAGCGGGCGAACGGAGCGGGAAGAGCTGAGAGGAGTGAGAGTCCTACGAGAAACTATCAGTGAGCTGACCCTTTGGAATTGTAAGGTTCAACAGCTATATGCTAGGTAAGTGTGAGTCCCTGGGTGGGGTAATAAACAGCAGTCTAGGGAGACTAGTCTAGGGAGGGGAGATACGTAGAAGTCAATTATTCATATATCTAGTACTACCAGGGCTAGGGATACAACTGAAGTATGCTGGTATATGGGGTACTGTATCTAAAAGTGTGTAAATGCTGCCACCTAGTGGTGAAAAATCATACAGTGGTACACTGTTCTTTAAAATACAGGCAGCTTGAAATATTTAAAATCAGGTAGTGGAGTGGAGTAAAGAGGGTCTATGGATGGCAGTAGGCTGCTAGTGTGTTACGCTGTGGGTCTTTAGGTATTAAAATACAACAAAATAGATTTAGCAAGTGGTTAGTTCTTTCTTAATCTCAAGATAACACTAGATGGAGACCCGTAGATAGTTCAACATACACGCTGACTCCTGTTTGAGGGAGAGCAGGCTACACCCAGCGCTGTGGTTGTTTTGGATCCAGACAATCCTGGGATGATCACCTTAGGAGGTTATACATCTTTGTTAGTTAATTAAACTCTGAGGAGTACCCGAGGTTGGAGGGTGAGGGTAACTCAAACTAAGACAGCAGTACGCCTACATTTTCGCAAAAATACTTGACAAGTACTCCTGTTAAAGGAGGAAGAGAATGCTCTGAAAGGTATTCCAGACAAACTGTGGTCCACAGGGAAATCAGATATAGGCCTTATTCGCACAGCAGGACCAGTGGTGATTACTCCAAAATCAACATTTAGACCTCAAAAACATCAATACCCATTGAGAAAAGATACAGAGGCAGGGATAAAGCCCATTACAGCTGCACTCCTCAAAGGTGGTGTGTTAATTGAATCTCCTGATTCATCATGTAACACACCTTTGTTCCCAGTTAAAAAGGCAAATGGGGAGTGGCGCATGGTTCAAGACCTGCAGGCTGTAAATGAGGCAGTGATACCTAGGGCACCTATGGTACCTGATCCACATACACTCTTAAATGTGTTAAAACCCCAGCAGAAATATTTTTCTGTAGTGGATATTAGTAATGCATTTTTCTCAATTCCGATACATCTGGACAGTAGATTCTGGTTTGCATTTACGTTTCAGGGTAAAAGATACACATACATTCGACTACGGCAGGGTTATTGTGAGAGCCCCATGATATTCTCACAAGAGATGTCAAGTAATTTAGCAAGATTTAGCCACCGAAAAATAGTCAAATCCTGCTTTATGTAGATGATATCTTATTAGCAGCTCCCACTTTACAAGCTTGCCGAGAAGACACGCTAGCATTGCTACGATTTTTAGCTGCTGAAGGACACAAAGTGAATAAGGAAAAATTGCAACTTTGGAAAGAAAAGGTCCGATATTTGGGCTATATAATATTTGACAGAGGTAGAACCTTGGATGAGGATAGAAAAATAGCTATTTTGCAGGCTCCAAAACCCATTACCAAAAAGGAAATTATGTCCTTTTTGGGTACGACTAACTTCTGTCGGAGTTGGATTCCAAACTATGCTTTGGAAGTGGCACCCTTGTCTGACTTCATATACAAAAAGCCTATGGCAGCACAGGACCCGGTGATTTGGATACCAGAGGCGGATTTAGCCTTTTGTAATTTAAAACAGTTAATTGCATCTTCTTTTGTCTTGGGATTACCAAATTATCACAAGTGCTTTTTTCAAACTGTAGACTGTAAGCATGGCTATATGACATCAGTCCTGTCACAACAACATGGGGATAAGCAATGTCCCATTGCTTATTATTCATCACAGTTAGATCCAGTGGCATGGTCCTTAACCATTGTGTTCAAGTGGTTGTTGCAGCTGCTATGGCAGTGCAGGCTTCAGCCTCAGTGGTTTTGTTTCAACCACTTACCCTAAGGGTCCCTCATGCAGTAGCAATTACTTTGTTACAAGAAAAGGTAGCATACCTTTCCCTGGCCAGACATCTCTCCTGCATGACTGTTTTGCTGAGCCAGCCTCATATGACAATTGAGCGATGCACAACCCTGAATCCATCAACTCTGCTCCCTACCCCTGTAGATGGTACTCCACATCACTGCCTGCAGGAGATCGAGCAGATGACATTACCTAGGGAAGACCTCACAGACATACCTTTAACAGATGCTGATCTGACATATTATGTAGATGGTTCATGCAAAAAAAAACCAACAGGACAGAACCTAGTGGGCTATGCTGTAGTATCAAACACAGAGGTTATTGAGGCAAAATCCTTACCATGACATTTGTCCGCACAGGCGGCAGAATTGATTGCACTCACTCGTGCATGTACTTTAGCTATAGGTAAGCGTGCAAATGTTTTTACTGACAGTCAATATGCTTTTTCCACGGTGCATGTGTTTGCACAGCAATGGAAAAAACAAGGTATGATTACATCAACTGGTAAACCCATAAATCATGCACAGCTTATATTAGATCTTTTAAACTCCATTCAATTACCTCAGTGTTTAGCTATCTGCAAATGTGCAGCTCACACAAAACAGCAGGATGTTATTTCAAAAGGTAATGCAAGAGCTGACGCTGCTGCAAAGCACGCAGCCGCAAAAGCTTGTTTACACCTTGTAGAAGATTTAGAACCCTCTGAAAGTCTAAATTTAGACATGCTACAAACAATGCAATCATTGACCACACAGGTAGAAAAAAGGCGTTGGTTAAAGCAGGGGGCCGTCTTCAGAGATGGTTTGTACATTTCAAAAGAAGGAAAACCAATATTACCTTCTAATCTTTTTCATTATGCAGCATTACTGAGCCATGGGCAGTGCCATGTCTCAACAGGGGGAATGGTACAGATAGTGAACTAAGTGTTCACTGCATATGGAGTTTCAAACTACTCTAAAAAATTTTGTTTAGCATGTCAGGTTTGCAATCAATATCATGCACAAGGAGCAGTATGGCCCAGTCAAGGGAGTTTCCCACACCTCCATACCCATTTCATACCATTTGCATGGATTTTATAGAGTTAAATAAATGTGAAAATAAGAAGTACTGCCTTGTCATTATAGATATGTTCTCGAGGTGGGTGGAAGCTTTTCCAACCAGGAACCCGGATGCAGCTACAGTAGCAAGGTTCTTGTGAAAGAAATTATCCCTAGGTTTGGCATGCCGGAGAGAATATATAGTGACAATGGAACACACTTTTTAAACCAAACTATACAACAGCTAAGTATGTTTTTTGGTATTTCTCTAAAAAATCACTGCGCTTATTATCCTCAGTCTGCAGGGTTGGTCAAAAGACATAATGGTATACTTAAAAGTAAACTGAGGAAACTGATGGTTGAAACTGGAAAAACCTGGCTGTACTATTTACCCCTGGCACTGTTGAACATGAGAACAGTTCCCTCAGCAAAAGGGCTGACCTCATATGAGAAACTGTATGGAAGGGCATATTGCACACCCCAGTGGAAACCTCTCATGCCTTCAGACCAGGAAGCTGATCTTATATTAGCAGAATATATGAAGAAACGATTAAATTCTAAACATCTGTTGCAGTCTAATTCTGTTTTAGGTTCAGAGCAGACTAAGACGCCGGAAGTAACAGTGATGCCAGGAGACTGGGTGTGGATCAAAATTGTAAAGAGAAAGAGCTGGGCATCACCAAAGTGGGAAGGTTCCTACCAGGTGCTTGGTTCAACACCAACTGTAGTCAAGATTGCAGAATGAGCTTCGTGGATCCATCTGACACACTGCAAGTTAGTGAAGAAATTCGAATTGGGTAAAGATCTTATCTCTCCACTGGGACCCTAAGCACAAAAGTCTGGCTACAAAGGGGGGGTCAGATCAATAGGAACTGATCCGTCTCAAACCCAGTGAAGTAATCATCGGTGCTAAGGTCCTATAGGGAAGAGAATAAGATCAAGAAAACCCTAAATGTGAAAATGATTGCACCAGAGAAGAAAGCTGAATTCCATCTTTTTGGGAGAACTGGAGAAGATAGAGTACTGAAACAACAACCTTTTCCACGAGGACACTGTGTGGTAATCTCATTGACTGTTATTGTGGTCATTGTTTTTCTGCTATGGCCATTTCTCTTTTCCACCACATTTACTGAACCTAGCAAATGTGCAGCATGGCATCCTGCTTTCAACACATATCACGCTATCAAGTACACATATGTAGATACCCTTAATGTTTCTAATTGTTGGATCTGTGCAGATATACCAACTGCACATGGAGGATTACCTTTAGTGGCGTCTCCACTAAATGTTACTGAGACATGGACAAGCCTGTTGAGCAACACTGCTTATATTACGTCTGCAAATGCGGTTGCCTTACAGCTGTCCCTCCGTCAAAACGGAACTGTGTGTTTTCAGAAACTTGGTAAAACTAGGATAAGGTGGAGCCATTGTAATAAAACAGTGGTTTATAACTGCACTGCAGACAAATCGGGTTGTGTGGCAAATTTTTCATCTATAAGAAAAGTTGTTAACAAATCTGTGGCTGACTTTGTCCAGGAAATGGAAACTGTCTATTGGAAAATGTTCCGAGGACAGCAGGACTTTGGGGATTGCTTCAAGTTTATCAACATCACCGTTAAGGTGGAAGATTGTTATTTTGTGTGTGGAAGAAAGGCATATAAATGGCTACCAAGAAAGTGGTCCGGAAGCTGCTTTTTGGGCTACCTAGTTCCAGCTATACGACACACGTTAACTTTACCTCAAGGGAAGAGCCAAAATGTTTGAGAAGTTAAAAAACCTGCCAATCCAGTAGGCTGAATCAATGCATCATGGATATATCACAATGACCTGGCTCACGTCAGTGATAAAGGACTGTCCCACATGGCTCTCAGTGATGACGTCATATCATGGGCCGGCATACTACTTCAGTACGGAGCGGTAAAATCGATTTGGGAACTGAGAAAGTTGTCCAAGCTGCTTGAAACATTGAGCAATGCAACCTTCTCTGCCCTAGAATTGGTGACAGATGAACTGACAGCTATGAGAGCGGTAGTGCTTCAAAATCGTATGGCTCTCGATTTCACCCTGGCAGTCAAAGGAGGTACTTGCGCTTTGATCCAAGAGGAATGCTGTTCGTTTATCCCAGACAATGAACACGAAATAGATAGCCATCTCGAAGTGATCCAGCAAGTATCTGCCTTGACCAAGCCATTTCAAAACCCGTTGACAGACTTTTTCCAGAAATGGTTTGGGGGATGGGGCAGTGTCCTGATGAACCTATTGATCGCCATTTGCGTTGGAGCAGCGATATTGATGTTTTGTGGATGCTGTTGCATCCCCTGCATGCGTGGAATGGTAAAAAGCACTATTGATGCCTCAGTCACAAAATCCTTGTACCAACAAAGTAATGAATATGAAGAACTACTAAAATTGGAAGCGGAAGAATTGTTTTCTTGAGCCCAAGCTGAATGACTCTCTGACTGCAAGGCCCTAGATAGAAATGGTCAAGAGATGAAATGGACTTGTTTTAGACTCATTAAACAATAAGAATAAAGTATTAAAAAGGGGGGAAATATTAGAGAAATGTACAAATTGTATAAGTGTACAATTCTGCACCTAAAGGTTAAGAGTTAATACATTTATTCTATGTAAAATGTGTAAATACTGGTAGTCTCTGTAAAAGTTGTTGATGCCTGAAAGTCTGTTGTTCTTGCTGTGGAATGTTGAGATAGGGGGCTCCCAGTAGCAACAGATAAATGTTGTGTCAAGAAGAGACAGTTACAGGACCATTACTCAGAAACTGGGTTTGACAGGTTAAGCCCAGTTGTCAAGCTAAATTCTGAGAGATGTTTTTGTAAGTCAGCAATTAACTGATAAGCACCTGCTGTATACATGCAAAGAACTGTATAAAAGTAGCAGGCTGAGCTATTGTAAATCAGACAAACCTTGTACCTACATGCTTTGTCTCCTTGCTGCAAGTAATAAAGGATGCTTTGCTGAACCTTACGTGAATTGATCTTTGAATTTTCTTTAACAGGTCCTGTATATAAAAAGTTGATAGCTACATGACTTTCTAAGTTTATTTTTTGTAGTCAACAAGATTTCAACTACTATAATTTCACATAATTTTATTTATTTCAAACTGAACTACTAACACCCGAACAGGCAGTGCACATACATCTGGTTTAACAACTTGATTGGTGCTCCGCACCATCAGACAGTCATGTTTATGTCAAAGAAAGAATACCTTGGTATGGACAATAAGATGTATGATAGTTCACTGTGAGAAAGGTGGTACACTTCAGTTACACATCAGCGGAAGATGTGTAATGAGTTACATAAAGAAGGGTGCATTGTACTCAGTTACTGGTGTGATGAAGGCTGGGAACTATGGAGGTATTATGGCCTCTGATGTGGATGTTCTTCACATTTTCAGTACTTGTGTTACATAAAAGGGAGAAGTCAGCACTGTGACCACATGCTGGAGGACGTTCCACTTACCATTTACCCCAGGACACAGGTCACATACCTATTGGTCTGATTATAGGGTGCTATGTCCACCCCCATGTTTTCTTGTCACTGCAGGTGTTGTCATGGCTGTGGCAGCAATCTTTGGTATGTGTCGATACTGTCTGTATTATACTAATATCACAGATGGAGTCAATGATTTCAGATAATCTGTAGTCCCTTAGGCAGCTGTTTGGACACAGGATGTGTACGTCATCTGTGATATCCATCATTTAAATAATGGACAGGAATGTTCTTAGCAGAAAGCCCTGATGTACCGACCTGATCACAGCACCTGAGATATAGGTCACTTCAAATATTTCAACACAGTGAGATGCCACATGTGATACACTGCTCTACCCACTTGGTGATATAGTTGTTTATGGCCACATTTGACAGTGTTGATTGAATACCTCAGTGTGGATTTCTGTCAAATGTCTTGACCTGGTCAAGTTCACAAGATGATATTGTTGTCATCATGCATACCCTAGACGACTTCTTTGAGGGCATCTATCAGATGTAACAGACATTATACAGCATTAACAACTCACACGGGTCTATTGCACACAACCAGGATAATACTAGTGTCCATTAGAAAAGGTCCATGATGACATGTTGGTCTACCTCGCAGTTGAGGAGACTCAGGATTTGTCTATAAATGCATGCATCAGGTGCTGTCCCCCCAACTCAGATGGATGAATATTAATGTACACCCTTCTATGGGAACATGGCCTGTATGGAGGGAGTGTTAAAGTTTGTATTCAACTGCATCAGGAAGGTGTATGTGATGTTCTCACAGCCCACTGATTCTGTGTGACAGGACTAGATGAAAGTAAGACAGTGCATACTGCCTATCGTGATCTGGCCTAGGGTTTTGACACAATCCCCACACTGGTATCATTGAGGAACTGTCCCAGCGGGGGATTAATCCTTACTTCACTAGATGGGTAACCAATTTGCTCACTGACAGAACACATACTGTGAAAGGTGGTGAATCAACCAGTACCAGTAGAGCTGCCACCATTGGCAAACCCCAGGGATCTGTGCTTGGCCCTTTACTGCTTCAACTCTATTTATCAACAGTTCAGGCTAAGGTATATGGCCTATGGCTTACCAAGTTTCCCGATTCTTGCATATTGGGTGCAATCACTGAGTCCAGCAATGACTATAACATACTAAAGGAGGAGCTAACACAGACAAATTATTGGTGACAAAGCCACACAATCTACAAATAAATGCAGACACGTGTCTTTATGTTGTCCTTCTGAAAAGTGGAATTTCATGCTAATTATAGCATTGACACCAGTCATGCTGTGCTGAAACACAATGACACAAGTACTGGGAGCATATGTAGATAGCAACCTGAACTTTGATCACCAAGTGTCCACACTGGTATTGAAAGCCTATGCTGTTCACATCGTAAGTCATGCCATCATATTCAGATCTCAAACCTAATCAGAACAGTAATAGAGTATAATGCTCTATTTTGCATGTACCTCACCAGACACATGCAGTAGCTGGAGAGACCACAGGGCTTTCTCATCAAGAAAACACAGGTCCTGCAAACCATGCCATGAAGTATGTGGATAGACTAAAAGCCATGTCACTGTAATCTGTATCTTGTAGGATGAGGTGATTTCTCTGACAGCCTCTGATTCTGCCCTGATGGGAATAGTGCATATCCACAAATCAGATATAGCTGCTTACATCAGCAGTGACTGTTGAGGAGAATATGGTAACAACAGTGTCCCACATGGTGGTGTAAAAGGCTGTCTGTAATGTTAAGCAGGAGCACAAACAGACACACACACACACACACACACACACACACACACACACACACACACACACACACACACACACACACACACACACACACACACACTTGACTACAATGAGAATAAAACCCCTACTTAAGTACACAGACTACAGACCTCTGTATTTAAGGTAAGTAACGCAGCTCAAGTCTGACTTGGAGTGTCTCAGACAACACTTTATGGCTGATGACACTGGCAGTGTCTGTTGAGGAGAATATGGTAATACGAGTGTCCCACTTGCTGGTGTAAAAGGCTGTCTGTACTATCACGTAAGTGCACAAACACACACACACACACACACACACACACACACACACACACACACACACACACACACACACACAGTTGGCTGCAGTGAGAGTAGAACTCCTACCTGTCTATGTTCATAGACTATAGACCTCTATATTTAAGGCAAACGCCACAGCTTAAGTCTGACTTGGAGAGTCTCAGACAACACTTTATAGCTGATGACATCAGCAGTGTCTATTGAGGAGAATATGGCAATAAGAGGGTCCCACATGCTGGTTTACAAGGCTCTCTGTCATGTCAAGCAAGAGCACACACACACACACACACACACACACACACACACACACACACACACACACACACACACACACACACACACACACACATTGACTGCAATGAGAATAGAATATCTCTACCTAAGTACACAGACTACAGACTTCTGTATGCAAAGCAAGTGCCACAGCTCAAGTCTAACTTGGAGTGTCTCACATAGCACTTTATAGCTGATGACATTAGCAGTGTCTGTTGAAGAGAACATGGTAATAAAATTGTCCCACGTGCTGGTGTAAAAGAGTCTCTGTAATGTCAAGAAACAAACACAGAAACACAGACTCAGTTGACTGCAGTGAGAACAGAACCACTACCTATCAAAGTACACAGAGTACAAAACTCAGTACTTTATGCAAGCACCATGGCACATGTCTGACTTTTACAAGACTGCAGGTCAACTTAAAGTGGATGACATCAGCAAGTCATGTTGGAGAGAAGATGTTGGGAGGCCTGCATGAAATGGATGTGTAGGCATGTGGAAGTATCAAAATACTGTCAATCCATGACACTGGCACAGTAACTGTAAGATACACACTTCTGCTCTTCTGTCTAGACACACACACATACACACACACACACACACACACACACACACACACACACACACACACACACACACACACACACAGTTGACTGCGGCGAGAACAAAGCCCCTACCTATCTAACTACATAGACTACAGAACTGAGAAATGTATGTAAGCACCACAGCATAAGTCTGACTTTTACAAGACTGCAGACCATGTTGGAGATAAGATGCTGGAAGGCCTGCATAGGTTTATAGCTTCATAAGTCATAGGAGGTTACTAGCCTAATGCCCCTAGGGCATTTACAAGCCTAGCTGTGTAAAAACAGAAGTATCCTTATTGAGCATAGTTAGATGGTCATTGTTAGGAGAATGATTTTGTGAGCAGCACCAACTGACCCTATCCACGAGGGATATACGTGCCACCCATGGGTGAATTTACAAGCACTCATTCAGGTGTCAAGGTTGTGCTTGAATAGGTTCATTGTGGAGCACTGTTTCACATGCAGTGGGTGCCTATTACAGAGGAAGGTCAGTCGCTGGGAGATATACAGTATCTTTCTCCCCAGCATGTTACATTTATGTCACTGGCTAGGTTGAGATCCCTTGAGCAAGTTATTCTTGTCCCATTTGATTTTCAGATGTCAAGCATTTCTAGGAGGGCAGGGTCTGAGACTACTCTGTAGGCCAGCTGTAGGTCACCTCTCAGCAGCATGTAAGATACTGAGTACAGTGACAGGTCTTTCAGTCTTTTATTGTATGTCATGTTTTGGAGGTCCTGGATTCTTCTAATAACACAACTTTGTGTTTTCTCCAATTGCTGCAGGTGTCTGGTGAGGTACAGACAAAGGAAAGCATTCTACTCAATTAGTGGTCTGATAAGGATAGAGTGCAGCAGAGCTATGACCTCCCTGGTCTTGGATATGATGGCCTTATTTGTGAGGTGTGCAATGTAGAATGTGTCTCCCATCACTAAGGGCACATAGTGATTGAAGTGTAGACTGCTATCATGTGTTTCCAAGTCTCACAACACTGTGTTTGAGCTTAGAGGGGTGCTATGTATAAAATAATTAGCAGGGGTACTTCATTACCAAAGGAGATAATGAGGCATTGTTTGCTTTAAGGTTCAGTCCTTGAGTTTGGCACCAATCATTTGTCTGTGTCACCCCCTTCTGTAATATGTTACCATCATTGGGGGGACTCTATATGACTGCATCTAGTTAACAGTCATCTGCAAACTTGGTAGCCACAGGTCATCTACCTTTGCCTAGGCTTCAGAGAAATTATTTTCAAACAGTTGAGGGCCCAGCACAGATCCTTGTGGTATTTCACTGGTAAGTGTTCTAGTGATGAAGGTGCAGTCCGCAACTTTGACAGTGTGCATTCTGTCAGTGAGCCAGTTGGTTATCCATCTAGTAATGTATGGCTTAATTCCCAGATGAGAGATTTTCTCTATGATACATGAATGGGGGAATGGGGGATAGTGTCAAAGGCCTTGGATAACTCATCATAGGCGGTATGTCCTGTTATCCCTCATCCAGGTCTTTGGGGTCAATATCAAAGAAGTCCACTAGCTTTAATAAGCAAGATCTACCCTTGACAAAACCAACATGGTTCAGGTCAAGTGTGTTGAAGGTCACCTATGTTCCTGTGGATAAGGTCCATGCTGATTCCTTCCATAACCTTGAGATAAGGCTTTTTAGGCCTATGGGTCAATAGTTCTAGTTCTGTATGCTACCAGACTAATGTGCATTGCATATCACAAAAAAAGAAGTTATGTACTCACCATAACGTTCCATCTGAGTAGGTAACTTCATTTGTCATCAACCTGTGGGTATCGGATCCAAATCAGATCCGAGCCAGCAGCTTTATTCAGCTAAGATCCGAGCTCCAAGCTTCTCACCCTTACCCATAACCCCTGCCATCCTTCTCTGTCCTCAGATCAAGTTTGCTTAGCATTATAGAATATTACAACCAAAGGATCAACTAAACATCCTAACCTGATGTCATCTGATACAGGGAACACAAAGTTCCTAAAAAGTATGAACTACAGGTTAGGGGGACGGAGGAGGGGTTGTTTGATGACAAATGAAGTTACCTACTCAGATAGAACATTATGGTGAGTACATAACTTCTTTATCTGAAGTAGTTAACTTCATCTTACATAACTTTAGATGTTTGGGATCCATAGGATCCATCCTCTGTACTGATGGGCTCGGAGCAGATCCTGGAAACTCGACCACGCATGCCAGCTATGCTATAAACTGAAGCCTCTTATTTAAAGAGCTATTCTCTATATACCAATGGATGTTATGTGAATCCCCAGAAGAAGTTTGTCCATTCATATGGGAATGGGAGGAGATTTACCCCTAATTGCCAGGTGTTTCAAGATGAACACTCCTAAAGGATGTGGGTATCCTATCTGTGGGTGAGATGGATCCCAAACATCTAAGAGATTAATGAAAGTACGTAACTAAAAGTGTTTGAGTCAATCCTATCTAGCCACCACCATTCTTGATGCCTAGACCCAGATGCCAAATCCACCCATGGCACTGCGCAGAGAAAACACTCCTGAGCACTGTGGAACCAAATGAAGCTATTGGAATGGCAAGACTCCAATTTGTAGTGGGAAAAGTAGCAATAGGAAGACCAGTAGCCATTTGCCAAAATGTCATAATGTAGCTTAGAATGCCATATACTGATATGTTTAGCCATGGCTCTTGTAGAGTGAGCTTTGATAGAGTTGTAGCTCTGACAATCCAAAGGTCCTCATCTGACTAATACACAACTTTTCGATCATTTTGGCAATAGTGAATCCTGTGACAATTTGCTTAACTTATGCAGGCAAAAGGTGGAACTTTGCTGATATGTTAAAGAGTTTTGTTAGGATTTGGATAGAAAAAGCGCACAAAAACAGAACATCAATTTGGAAGATATTATTCCACTTACTCTAGTACTGGAAAGAAAAGGTAGTGGGATAGTGACTCAGCAGGCAAAACTGGAACGAACTTCTAAATCAAAAGATGCTGCTGGCTCAAGGGATACTCTATGGGCACGTGAAAAGACAAACAGGAGCTTGAGAGTTTTCTAAATAGGCGGAAGGAGGTCGTGAAGCAGAGCCTTTTTTAAGGCAGATTTTACACAATCTGTTGCCTGCTGCAGGTTCAAAGGGGATTCCAAAGAAGGGAGGTTAAGGCAAGTTGGACCACATCAGATGTTTTGCCACAAGGATGGAAATAGGAAATCAGTAAAACATGACAAGTGACATGAAGGTTTACAATCTCTTTGAGTTTAAAGGTGGGTTTGTAGATTCATGGAAATTGGAAAGAACAATTTCTTGGACCAGACTTGTAGAGACTGAAGAATATTAAATAAATCCACATTAGCAGGTATACTCTTCTTCGATGTGAACAGATGGAGGATCAGGGCAGAGGAGTTGAGCTATAATAGCAAATAGAGTCCATTTGCTAGGGATGACTTAATCTTAGTGGCATCTGATCCAGGGATAAAGATGTGTACATCTTGAATCTCCTCAATGATTCCTTAGGTATACCGGATGAGGCAAGTAAAGCTGTGCTTCAAAGTGTGAAGGCTGATGGACCGCCCAGACTAAACTGATTAGATAGGGGGGACTACCTGAGGAGGCCAGCAATAGTCCAGTGACGCTATTGCTATGGGGGACCAAGGACTGGAAGGGCCAGGGAGGGAGAACCAAAAAGGATTTGCTCCCCCAAGTAGAGGCGCTGCTTTGGATCCTCGAGAGGAGGGGAACTTCACTGGAAAAGATCTAGCAAGCTTTTGCATCGCTCAGGGCTAATGGATCATAGGAGAATCGCTCTGCTTAGTGAGTTGGCTAACTTTGAAGACTTGTTGGGCGAGAGAGCAAGGAGTTCCCCATCTGCTGAGGCCATCTGCTCATTCATCTGATCGTTTCAGAGACCCTCTAGAGGAGAATTGAGTCCAGACCTGCTTCCGGCTATCCGTTGGAGCTTTCAGGGTATGAGGAGTGAAGAAAGCCCTTGGTCGTCACTGCCCATTCCCATGTTCATGTATGGGTGAATACTCTCTGCAAAGGTGGATGAATGGATATGATGGAGGTTCAGGTACCAACTGACTGACCTGTTGTCGATAAATTCCAGGCATGCTGGCCCTGAGGAGGTAATCATGGGCCTTTTGTAAAGGACAGAAACATGCCCCTCAAATCTCTCCTGTTGAGGAAGAGGAGGCTTCCTTCAGCCATTGGCCATGTCCCGACTGACCTGCCCAGGAATACCCCCAGTCCATGTGAGGGCCTCCGCAGAGTGGGAGTAGCCTGGGGTGAGGTTCCGTGAAGGAGAGAATTAGGTCCAGAGGGGAGACTGAAAGCCACCAGGCGAAGGTCCGTTTGCAAGTTTCGTGATCAGATCACTGAGAGGGAGATCCTGAAAGGACCACTGTGTGAAAGGAGCCACTGGTTGAGCCTGCATCATTTGTAAGGGGACTAGAAGAACAGTAGCTATAGCATAGAGCCCAGCTGTAGCACCCTCATCGCTTCTGGAGCGATGGCCAATCTCATCAAATGGACTTTTTGAGCCTGTATAGTGGTAGCAAGGGAGTAGGAAGATAATATTGCATTAGGTTCAAGGTCTATCTCTACTCGATCTGGAGGTGGCAGTTGAGATGGCATAACACAGACTTGGTACCAGAAGACGCACTCAAGAGAAGTGCCTAGTGATATCGGCCCTTGTAGGTTTTGCAAGGGTAGGCCCTGGAGGTGGCAGTTAAAGACCACAGAACCAGATCTGGTCGTCTAGATGGGCTGAAGCGAGAGATGATCTGACCGCCAAACATTTGGTCTGTACCTGAGGCTGTGGTGGGGCCGAGGCAGTCTCTGAACAAGCAAAGTGGCCTGTCTAGGAGGCTGACATAAAAAATCTCCTGATCGCCTGATCTACCAGGATGTGGTAATAGGCATCCGCCAGGTGAATGGGAGCACATCTTTCCTTTCTCCAGGAGTGGGGAGATTCTCAAGTAAGTGAACTTTGGCCTTGGAAGAATTGACGACCAAGTGAGATCTCTTTGAGATCCAAAATGAGGATTCTGTATACACTTGAGGCATAATGACTCCTGAAGTAAGTCCCTTTGAGACTTGTAAGGGTCCGAGTGGGCGCTTGACCTTTGGCGGGCAGCTTTTGAGACTGGATGACTCGCGATTTCCCGATGACTCTGATGTTGGTGGTCGGGGATTCTCTTGACTGGATGAGGTAGGAGTGAATCTCCCAGCGTAACCGGCATGGTGAAGAACCCCCATCGGTAACTGAAGACTCCCTCCCAGGCTATTAGGTTGAGACAAAAGCTCTGGAGTGCTGGCTGGGCCTCCCTCACATTTGGGCAATCCTTCAGAGTTGTGGATTCTCTGCCGACTTCTGGGATCGGGCCTCTCCAGTGTCTCGGGGTCTCTGTGTTGGAGAGGATAAACTCTCCAGAAAGAATCGCGTTCTCTCTGCCTCTACCAGAGTCTCATCCTGCTGGGGATAATTGGTCAACTTCTAAAGCCTTCTGGGGGTCCAAAAAAAGATAAGGCCAAGGGTGGAAAATGCCCCTGATCAAATCAGAGTCTTATCCGTTTGCCTTATACTTGGCGGAGTCAGGTGTCCTCAGAGAGAGGTCAAACAAAGAGGACCCATCAAAGGGAGCTGACACAGGGAAGGCTTAAAGGCTTCCATGAAGTAACACAGCCCAGGAGCACTAGCCAACTGAGTAGAAACCGCCAGCCTGTACCACGCGCTTGATCTGCGCCAGCCTGGGTATTGAAATGAGCCTATGGGCCTCCCTTGAGAAATTGATCAGTGTAGCCAACTGAGGCAGCTGCTCATGCTGGCTAGCTTCCAGGTAGGTTAAAAGCCGCTGAACTGAAAGCTCCTTGATCCAGTCCTCAAAATCTAGATGAAGTCAGCTAAATAGCATGCTCTTGTTAAAGGCATTGCCACATCAGAAGTCTTGCTTCCACTCTTCCTCAAAAACTGGTCCTTGTGGGAGGGATCAATGGATGTCCCGAATGAAAGGCTACCACTTGTTGGGTAGCAGGGGCCACCACCAAGAGCATCTACATCCACACTTCAGCTGAAAAAAACTCCTTCTCTGGGAGTGCTGATATGAACATTGAGAGTCCAAGGCACAGGAGGAACAGAGTCTATGGATGTTCCCCGCCCTTGACAGATCAAATCTAGGAGCTAGATGGAAAGGCAGAGGGCCAGGAAATGGGCTGCTGAGGTCAGTTTGAGGGTGGAACACCGACTGGTCAGGCGTCGTTTGTTTGATCGTGAGCTGCCTCGTTCAGGTCGAGCTGTCTTCTGTCTCTGAAGAGAGACATCCTCTAGGGACACCAGTGCTTCCCCTTCAGAGTCACCTCCCGGTGGGGGTTCCTCCTCACTCGTGCCAGACCCCAGCTGGGGGGGGGGGGCTCTTTTCAAGTGGGTTCAGACAGGGGACCCGCCCAGAGGGACCTCCAGGAGAACCCCACTGGGCTGTACCTGTAGGGAAGGGGCTCAGCTGTCTATGGCCAGAGGACTCGGAGACAGTCTGTGTGGGTAGGGAAGATGCTGGTGAGTTGGCCAGTAGCCGGGGTGGCAGCACCTGAGGCCCCCCCGAGCGGACATGAGGTCAGGAAACACCAACCTCCATGGCCACAACGGTACCGCAGCCCCCGCAGCCTTTGAGAGAGCTCAGGCCAGCATCGGTCCCGAGGAGTCCCAGGGCAGCGAGGAGGAGGACCAGAGTATCAGGCACTCGAAGCAGGTTGGAGTAACCAGAAGAGTACCAGTCCGGGGCCATCAGACCCACTAGCACCGCTCCACCACGGGAGCCGGAGCTGAAACTGCAGGAAACTAATCTACAGGGTCCTAAACAGGAGGGAGGTCATGGCTCGAAGCAAATACTGCTCGGCTGGAAGAATTTCTTGAAAAGTCGGAGGAGACGGAGTCTGTCTCACCCGGCTCGATGTCGAAGATGACGAGTTGGAAGGTCGCACTCAATCGACTCCGGCCCTGAACTGGCAACTCCATGTGACCAAAGGACTGGGGACTTCAGCACCGGCGGGGAAGAGTCTAGCGGCGCCGAGGGGATTCCAAAACAATCAGAGTCTGGCGCCGGGCTTCAGCACCCGAAGGGAAAAAATCAGTGCGGCGGGTGGAGCCCAGAGGAAATCAGTGGAGCCGATGAAGGTGACCCGCCTCTCGAAGCCCGAGCCATCGGCTCTGGGGGAGCCGGGCGGGAGGCTGGAGGCATCGAGCGAACCGTTCAGCCCTCGGCTCCAGAAGAGGTTGGAGTTGTTTTCTTACCGGAGAGGGAGGTTTCTTGGGATTTCTCAAAGGACCGGAGAGTAGGAGGAAGATTAAATTTTTCAAAGCTGGAGGAGGAGCCCCCCTTTAAATCAAGGAGCTCTTGATACCTTGGAGGACCCGAGAGGACTCTACAGTAACAGGGAGAAAAGGATGCAGGACTCTGGAGATGTTTGTGATGCAAGCAGTAAGCATAAGTAGTGATGCATCTATGCTCCTTAGACATAGTTGCATCGTGCACTTTTACCCAAGCAGAACATACAAAACCATGTTTGTCCAGAATAAAAAATGAAACAGAGAAAAAAGAGAATAATAAAGAATCCTTAACAAACTTTTTTTTTTTTTTAACAAAGGCAAAAGAAACTTAAAAAGCGATATAAAAGTACCTCTTACTGCCAAGAACCCTCGAAAAGAACAGACAAACGACCTCAGAAATCAATAACTTAAAATGAAACTTCCCTATCCCTCTAACCCATGAAACCTCAACTATCTAACACCAAATTTTACCCAGATTTCTCCTAACAGCTGTTACACTAGCAGCAATTAAGCTTTTGATATTTCTGACAATCACTTTCTTTCTAAAAAAACAAAAACAGCACTTAGCCCAGCCAGCCAGAGACCTATCCCCCTAGCTGACAAAATGAAATGGGGATCGGGGGATTGGTGCATCCTGGGATAGAGATAGCTCAGCCAAATAAGAGGTTTCACTTATAGTGCAAGATGCATGTCGGAGCCGAGGATCGGCTCCGAGCCCATCAGTACAGAATGTAGGCGAGATAGGATCACATAACATCTTCATTTGCTCATCAACCTGTGGGACAAAGTCCCCAGCTACCAGAAAACTTGGGAGGTCCTCATGGAAGAATATTCCGGAGCACTGCAGAGCCAAAGGATGCCCTCCCTCTGGAAATTATATCCAGCTTGTAATGGGTAATAAAGGTATGGGATGAAGCCCAAGTGGCTGCTGAACAAATGTCATCCAAGGACACCCTGGACCAAAAGGCAGCAGAAGTGGAAATCGATCAAGTAGAATGGGCGTGAACTCCGACAGGTTCTGGTCAGCCAGAACTCTTATATGCAAGAAGTATACATTGTGAAATCCATCTGGACAATGTAGCTTTTGACACAGGTTTACCCAAAAAGGATTTAGCAAAGGATACAAGGAGTTGCTCTGGTTTCCCATGATCAGCAGTCCTGTGTAAATAGAACCTCAATTGTCTGTGCACGTCCAAAGAATGTAATTTGTATTCACCTTTGTTTTGATAATTTAGGAAAAAAAATGGTAAATTGATAGATTGATTAATGTTGGACTCAGAGGCGACTTTAGGTAAGAAGGAGGGATTGGTCCTGTGGGAAACTCTATCTTTATGGAAGACCAGATATGGAGGTTTGGTGCAAAGGGCTTGAAGTTCGGAAACCCTTCTAGCCGAAGTGATAGCAATGAGAAAGGCCGTTTTCCAAGATAAGTATTTAAGATCCACCGAAGCTGCAGGTTCAAGGGGGGGGGGGCAGTAAGAGCCTGAAGAACAAGGGTTAAATCCCACGGAGGAACTGCATCCTTAACGGGAGGCCTTAACAGGAAAGTACCTTTTACGAAAGTTTTGCAGATCTTGGAAGAAGCTAATGAACCGAGATCACTTCCCACATGAAAGTGTGAAATTGCTGCTAATTGGACTTTGATGGTGGAGGAGCTGGCACCTTGATCAAATAAGTGTGACAAAAACTCTAATACAGCTGGTATCGGGGCTGTAAAGAGATCCATATGTCTATGTTCCGCCCAGATCGAAAAACGTTTCCATTTGCTCTTATAGACCTTTCTAGTAGAAGGTTTATGAGCGGCTGCTAAAATAGCTTTAATGGAGGAGGAGATACCGGGAGTCCTAGCTATGATTGGAACTGGATCAACCAATCTGTGAGCTTGAGATCATCCAGGTTTGGAGTTGTCAACTCCAGGGGGTGAGAAATCAGATCTGGAGTGGGATCCAAAATCCATGGAGGAATGACCAGATGAGACCATAGGCAAGGGAACCACGTTTGACGAGGTCAGAATGGAGCTATGAGGATCAGTTTGCTCCCCAACCGAACAGCTTTCTGCAAGAATTTTACCATGAGGGGGAGAGGTAGATAAGCATAAAGTAGACTGGATGGCCAAACATGGACTAGAGCGTCTCTGGGGGATTCCCCTGGTGGGGGAAGTAGAGTGAAGTACTCGCTGCATTTTGCATTCGAAGGTGACGCGAATAGATCGCAGCAAGGTTGACCCCACTTGAGGAAGATCTGCTTCGCTACTCTCAGGTTCAGAGACCACTCGTAAGGTGAGAGGATGGATCGACTCAGCCTGTCTGCCAGAACGTTGGACCGACCCGGAATGTGCATTGCTATGAGAAAGCAGTTGGTGGCGATCGCCCATTCCCAAACTCTCATGGCCTCTCGACACAGCGGATAGGATCTGGTTCCCCTCTGTTTGTTGATATACCAGACTACTGACATGTTGTCTGACTGAATCACAATTGTCCCTAAGGGAAGAAGGGCCTGGAGTGCTTGCAACGCTAAAAGCACCGCCCTCATCTCTAGGAAATTGATGTGCAACAAGGTCTCTGAGTGTGTCCACGTGCCTTGGACGGTTCTGCCCATGCAGTGCCCCCCCACACCCGAGGCGAGAAGTGTCCGTGGTCACCGTGGCTTGGGGTTTGGTCATAGAGAAGGGGTGCCCTTACCGGAGATCCGAGGATTGGATCCACCAGAGTAGGGACCTCCTGCAAACCTTGCTGAGGGGGATAGCTGTACTTAGCGGATGTTGCAGGATGGACCATTGGACCTGCAAGGTCCATTGCAGGACCCTCATGTTTAGACGAGCTAGTGGTGACAGATTGATGGCAGCCACCATGGAACCGAGCACCCTCAGGATGAATTCCGCTGGGGGAGCCAGGGAGTGTAAGGGGGCCATCACGTGGAATGTCAAAGTTCGAAGCCTGTCCAGAGTTAGGAAGGCCCTCAACAGGTTTGTATCTAGCCTGGCCCCTATGAAATCTAAGGTCTGAGTTGGTTGAAGGGAGGATTTCTTGAGATTGATTGAAATTGCCAGATGAGAGGCCAAGTGAAGGAAGTAATTCCTGGCTGAACAGAGTAGATGCCTGGTGGGGGCGGTCAGGAGCCAGTCGTCTAGGTACGGAAAGACCTGTATTCCCTGAATCCTCAGGTGGGCCGCTACAACTGCCATCACTTTGGTGAACACCCTGGGGGCTGTAGTGAGACCAAAAGGAAGGACCCTGAACTGATAGTGGCTGGCTCCCAGCCAGAAGCGGAGAAACCTTCTGGATCATCTGTCCATCAAAATGTGGTAGTACGCATCCTTGAAGTCTATAGAGCACATCCAGTCATTCTCCTGCAGGAGTGGGAGAATGGATTGAATGGTGACCATCCAGAACATTTCTTTGGCAACTGACAGGTTCAGAGTGGACAGGTCTAGGATTGGTCTTAAGTCCCCTGTCTTTTTTGGCACCAAAAAGAACCTGGAGTAGAAGCCTGATCCGGATTGATCTTGGGGGACGGGCTGGATTGCTCTTTTTTCTAGCAGCTGCTTTATTTCTGTGGCTGCTGCCTCCCTTTGATTGGGTGGGACATCGGGGAGGCTCCGGGGTCTGAGAGGGAGATTCAGAAAGGGGATAGTGTAACCTCTGGATATGATTTGAAGCACTCAGTGATCTGTTGTAATGGACTCCCAAACTGCTAGGTGCCTCGATAAATGCCCCCCGACTGCCTCCAGAGTGGAGCAGTCGGGTAACCCCTCATGGCTGCTGCACGGGCCAATCCAAAAAGGGTTCTCTCGACCCGAAATTCTTCGGTCCCCCTCTGCCTCTGGGCCAGCATCCACACTGTCCTCCTCTGCCTCTGAAGGATGAGGGGTCCGGGGCGAAATGGGACTGTTGAGATTTTTGGAACCACATCTTCTTTTGTCCCCTTTGGTTCCTGGAGAAGGACCTCTGGGGAGCCGAGAAGTGTATCCCGATGGCAGACAACGTCTTCCAACTTTCTCGCTCTGGACCAGCATGTCACAGATGGTCTTGCCAAACAGTGAAGAGCTGTCAAAAGGGGCATTTGCGAAGGATGCCTTGAAGGGTTCCGCAAAGTCGCAGAGACAGAGCCAAGCATGCCGCCGTAAGACAATGCTCGCTCCGCTAGCTCTAGCGGCTCCTAATATGGCATGAGACAGAAGTTGCATAGAAGTGTTCGGAATGGACTTAAGAGTGGCCATTCGGGCTGAGAATGTTTTCTTATCCTCGGCCGACATGGACTCTGGGGGCGACCCTGCGTATTCTTTGATGAGATCCCGCTGGAGTCATATCACATGTGCTATGTAGTTCAGCGACCTTACTGAGAAGGTGGCTGAAGCAAACATCCACTTCCCTATGTGGTCCATCATCCGAGACTCCTTGTCGGGAGGGTGGACCAAGGAACTTTCCTGGGCTAGTTCCTTCTTGGTGGCAGCCGCCACCAACATGGCATCTATTGGAGCACCCTTGCTCCAAACCCTCCTATCTGTGGGTGGACTGAGAATTTTGTCTTGTCTCTTTGGCATGGGCTCCACAGTGTCTGGTTCCTTCTATGCCCTGGTAGTTATCAGATCTACCAGGGGATTGGCAGGAGGGGACACCCAAGAGGTAGATGGACCTGCATCAAATGCCTCCAGAAACAGAGACTCATCGGAGGAAGGCTTTTGGGCTGACCACCCCCCTCTAATACGAAGCATTTCCATAATGTCTCTGAAGGAGATGTCCTCAGGGGGTGACCTTGGGGAACCTTCCCCTTCCTCTAAGTCTGTGTCCTCTGTCAGGGACTCGGGTGAGTCCAAGTGCCTCCTCTTGCACTTACATTTGTGAGGAACCTCCTCGGGAGGGCTGTCCGAGGATGCCTCACCAACCACATCCTGTTCCTCTAAGGGAACCATCTGGGACATAGGCGCAGGCTGTCCCTGGGGCCGGGTGATGGAAGGTAGGCCCGTCTGAGAGGGAGTGATGGGTGGAACCACAGCAGCTGCCTGGGGCCTTGAGTCCCTCGACAAGACCCTCTCCACAACATCGAATGCTGAAGGAGAACTGCTCTCTCTAAGCTCCGAGAGCAGCCCCTTTGGATCCGAGGTGCGGACCGGAGCTGGTGCCGAGAGCTCGGATCCGAAAAATGACCTGAGAAACTCAAGGGTGCGGCCGGAGCCGAAGTAGGGTGTACTATCGGCGCCGAGCCTCTCCCGGCTCTAATGCTGCCTGGATCCGATGGCTCTGAACCCTGGAAGTGGGTCAGAGAAGGAGCAATCAGGGTGAAAAAGGGGGTTGAGCTCCCCCCCCGGATGGGGGGCAGGAGCACTCCCATCTGCAGTTGGGCCTGGAGAAGCCTACGCATCATCAGGTCCATATCTGCATCTGACAAGCTTCTGGTTGATCTAGACGAGGCCACCGAGGCAGGTCTGGAGTGACGCCTCAAAGACCTCGAAGGCGACCGGGTCTCCTCCTCTTCCTGCTCCGGAGAAAAGCGGGGTGAATGGAGCCCGGAAGCCCTAGGAGAGACTAACTGCTTAGCTGGCAGAGCCAAAGAGGAAGCTTCAGCCCGCCGCTTGCGGTGCTTCTCCTTTCTTGTCTCCCTCCTAGATTCCCTCTCCTCCTGAGCCACAGTGGGAGGGTGAGTCCCGGCCAGGGGAGCAGGGATAGAAGGCAGGACCGCTGCAGTAGCAGCCAGTGCCGCCAAGGGAGAAGAGGACGAAGCCGAGTATGGGGGCAGAAGTCCCGCCAGAATCAGCTTCGACCTCCTATCCCTCAAAGCCCTGGGGTTGAAGGCTGCACAAATTGTGCAGCCCGAAGAAAGATGGTCAACCCCAAGGCAGACAACACACCGAGTGTGGCCATCCGCCGGAGATAGCTTATGGCCACACTCGGTGCATTTAGAAAAGAAGGTTTTATGGGCCTCGGCCATACTAATAAAATAGGCCCAACCCAAACACACCTTCACACACATGGGAAGAGGGAAGACTAGACTAACTAAAAAAATATAAATTTTATCAACAAGACTAGCTTAATTAACTACAAAAGGGAACAACACTCACTCGTTTAACAATTAAACTAAGAAACTAGATGAAAAAAGGTAATTTTCTTGAAAAACTCACTAAACCCTATGCCTGGAACTCATTCTAGGTGCTTGAATAAGCCGCGGCAAATGAGATCTGAGGACAGAGAAGGATGGCAGGGAGTTATGGATAAGGGGGAGGAGCTTCGAGCTCGGATCTTAGCTGAATAAAGCTGCCGGCTTGGATCCGATTCGGATCCGATATCCACAGGTTGATGAACAAATGAAGTTAACTACTTCAGATCAGTTGATATTAATTTCTGTACTGGAGGTGATATATGTGTGGAAAAAGTGCTGAGATACCAGGATTGAACTGGTTGGGGGGAGGCAACACATGGCTTTATTGTAAATATGTGACATATCGTTAGATAGGGCCTTCAGATTGTTATGTTTCCACATGTAAGTTAATGTCATAGACAGGAAATGGGCAGTAAACAGCAGTAATACATAATATTTATTTTTCCATAGCTGGGCAAGCAGCGGGTTTGTGTGATGGCTGGCAAAGTGTTTGCACATGTGAGATACATATTTCCAGTACTAGTCATGTTTGTGCATAGCTAAGCAGTACGCAAATGCAAGCCACATTGATAAAGTCTGAAAGTTAGTATTGAGTCTATGAAACACATCTGCTGCTTATCTGACTCTGTGCCAGCAGGTATAAATGCACTGATACATTTATTTTTTAGCCCAGATGATACTGGGTTCAAATCCAGGTGTATCTAACACTTTTAAATACTTTTAAATACATACTGATAATGCAATGACATGAATTTTGTAAAGTACATGTGTTGCTGTGTGTTGGCAGCAGGTTTAAGCAGCACTGAATGGAGGTAACCTCAAAATTTTGCTTCCACACTCCATCACTGCACATTGGTGTGAGATGCACATCTACGCACAAACATGGAGCCCAAAAATTGAGAGATCCATTGCTTTTTCTGCTACTTATGTGTGTTGCTTGTGATTCTATTTTTGACAAGATTAAACTGGTGAAAATGGGGTAGATAGGAAAGTGGTGATATGGGGAGCAAGCAGGGGGAAGAACAAAGGAAAAGCAGTACAGGAATATGCAGGAGGGAAGTAGGAAAGAACCATTGCTATCCATTTCTTTAACAGTATAAACAAAAAATATGTGCATAATATTAACTAAATTTGGGCTGTCACCTTCACAAAGAGGGGTGAAAAAGTGCAATCTTGTTGTATAGTCAACTGGACTGAATCAAGTGTGTCAAGAAGACATGTATGAAAAATGGAGAGCTACGTATGGGATGATTTTTATTGGGACAGATACCCATTTTTTTATTACTGTAAGAGAAATGTTGGGAAAGTGATGTAGGTATGTCTGGGTCAGGTATGTTGGGTAAGTGAGGACGCAATTGCAAACATATAAGACAAACAAGACAAGAGACAGGACAAAAGGTTGGTGGACACCATGACTGGAGTGAGGGAGGGGACAAGCCAGGTCCATGTCCATCAAGCTTGGAAACAGTGAGAATCTTGTCATCACTGTCACCTTACTCCACTGGTGGCTGCAGTGCTTGATGTCTCCTCCTCCTACAGACCATGAAGGAGAGCAGCTTCTTCATCAAGTGTAGGGTGCAACAATGGTGTAGTGCACGACCGTATGCACCATCCCTGGCAACTCGCTGCAGGTGATGAAGTCACCACCTCTGCAACTGCTCCTGGAGAGTACCACTGTACCAGCCTCTGGGGTAGAACTACCTGAGGGTGCAGGTATTGCAGGGGCAGCACAGGCAGTGTTGCCAAGTTGGTTCCCAGTTGTGCTGGACATCGGTGTTGGAGCTGGTGGAGCAGGGGCAGGCTAATCCACTGGGGCTGGCCTACCTCACTGTGCTGTGGAGAATTTAGTGATGTGGTACACATGGATGACATACAGACATTCTGATGACACATTTAAAAAAAAAAACAGGGATAAGCATTGAGGTGAGAGAAAAAAGATATAAAATTAGTACCATCTTATGTGACATACAATGCATTAATACAATTATACAATTATTTTATCTTAAGCATTACATTTAAGTATACCTCCTAACAGATAAACACTATACTACAGATTGCTGAAAATAATCCTTGAAATGTGCATATATTGCACATATGCATGTTCCAGTTATACAGATTAGAGTTTACAGCAGGGCATTTGTGCCACTTGTATAAATATTTTAATTTAATGTAAATACTATTGAAGAAATGACATTAATGTATAGTTGTGAATTGCAGTATTTGAACCCACAACTTCTGACTACATCCTAAAATCGGACTTTTACAACTGGTTTGTGCTACAAACTAATGCATGCATACTTGCTTTTACAGTTGGGATAGTCACAATCTATTTGATACAACTCTATAAAATACCAAAAAAGCTATCTTTAACTTTTATTGCTACAATAACACTTCTCTTCTGCTGCAGACACACCACTTGCTTCCCTCAGTCTCTCTAATCAAGCAACATGGGCCTGGACATTGAACTCATGCTTCCTGAGAGCTGGGGAAAGGACAGAAAAGAATAGAAGAGCATTACACATACCAGTCTTGCCTATATTGTCGACAGCATAGTGGTGCAGTGGTTAGCATTGTGACCTCACAGCAAGAGGTTCTCTGGTTCAATTCTCATCTGAGGTGCCTTCTGTGTGGAGTCTACATGTCCATCCTGCATTCGCATGGGATTCCTCCCACATTCCAAAGAAATGTGTCAGAAATATTTCTCCCTAGGCTTCTGCTGAAAAAGGGCTCTGTCTTAGTTGGACTTTCCTGGTAAACAAATAATAAATAAAATAAATATTAAGCTTTTTAAGTCTTACAAGTACTCTCTTTACTTAATACTAACACAGCTGTGGGATATCCGCACTCTCAAATTCCTCCAACCAATTGTTGAGAGTATCCCTTTCTCTCCTCTGTAGGTCATTAAAAAGATGATTACATTGCTCTCCTGTGTGCAGGATACCAGTTGCACTGGATACAGCCTGGGCCAAACTATTCCACACCTCAGACTTGTACTGGGAGCAAGAATAGTCCCCTGCAGAAGCCTCTGGATGTGGTGCTTTACTAGGAGTCCATTAAATATCCTGGACTCCTGCACACCCCACCTCTGTGCCCTAAACCTGGTGCCTTCCCCACTAACACCAGTCATGGTTATCAGCAGCACTAGAGCAACGGAGACTGATGCTTTCTCAACAATTTCAGTTATCATGTTTACTGGCAGTACACAAACCTGAGCAACACATTTGTGCAATGTTAAGAGAAGAGCAGTGAGGAATTAAATGATTGCAACTGGAAGGTTAATCTAACAGTTGGCCTTAGTTTGAGGGGATTCTACTGATGTAGCCTGGAAATATATATTGGAAACTGAAGGTAACTGCTAGGTGAGTTAGTGCAGAGATGCACTGGGGTCATAAATGTAATGACCTGACACATTTGTTTTTACCTTTATACACTGAGAAAGTTGATTTTTATACTGCGGGATTCAAACCTAGGCATATGGGATAAAACATTTTTTTCCACAGCGTTGATTTTTCTACCTTTCTCACAGAAGAGGAAGTGCTGCTCAGACATAGTCAAAAATCATACATAAATACAGGTGACAGTATCTGTTACAGACATATGTGTATGACCTGAGAAGTTTATTGCATATAGGTCTAGTTGTGTATGTGTCTTAGGCAAATGTGAAGCCCATGCAACTTCAGATAGCAGAATTATATGTACAGAACTATACTATACAGTATACATCTGAAAACATAACAATAGTGTCTCATCCCTTATGCATATAATTCATATCAGCTCCACTATCTAAAGTGTTATAAGTGAGAGTGAATATAATGTAAAGTGAAGCTACAGTAAAAGTGTATGGAATATCCTATATTAGAATCCAAGACTATGTGTATGTCAGGCCTATACTTACACCTGTTGCTACAAGAATGTTGAAATAGACCTTGTCTATTTTTCAGTTGATTGCTATAAAGTGCACTGTCACAAAAGTAAGAAAAAAGGTTGCACACCCTGTACTAGAACCCAGGACTATTTCTACTCCAGCCCTACACTTACATCTGCTACTACAGGACTAGTTCATGACATTCCCAAATTTACTAATCATTCTTCAGGTCTCTGTGTTAACTGCCATGCAATGCTACTTAGTGGGTTTGCGTGGTCCCCAACAAAATTAATTGAATGTATCCAGTTTCTATTTTTGGCTGTCTAGATCCTGTCTGCAGTTGTTCTGTCTGCTTCCTGGAGCTCCAGCTGTCCAGTTTGCACACTGCCATGCTTCATGCTAATGACATAAGTACAGCCAAAATTGAAATTCATTTCCTCCATTTCCTATGATTGTGCTAAGCATCGCATTATGCAAACACTGACATATCCTCCAAAAAAAAAAAAAGAAGGAAAAAAAATAAGAAAGAAAAGAAAGAAAAAAAAAAAAGAAAAAGGGACAAGTAGTTGATCCATCTATGACATACACACTAGAAAATTTTGGTTCACATGAGATACTTCTATATAGATCTGGATTTGATCTCTCACTCCAGTTAACCTTCAGAACACAGATAGGGTGCCTTATCCCTCTTTGTCACACAAGCAGCTTTGCAACAAGGAACTGAAATAATTCTGCATACAACCAAATGCAACATCATCTACAGTAATATGAAACATCCAACTGTTATTTGTACATTTATCGCTTTTGGATGTAGTGCACTAAGTGATCATACAACCAGTTATGATTACTGCTGCAAATATACAGCACTGTCTTACCTCTCTCTGTTTGTTGGTCATTCTTCTCTTACCTGACCAGTAATGTGAGGCATGCAGTCTGTAAGCTATTTGATATCATTGGGCTTGAATGTGTGAGGATATTAAATGGGAATAATATCATATGCAAGTGCTAACAAATGAACGGGAGGTTGGATGTTATTGAACAGAATCTGTGAATTGTGTGCTGCATACTTACATTTCCATCCTTTCATTTAACACTTTGTAAGTCTAACCTGACATACCCACTAGATGTAGGGCAGCCTGCAGTGCTCTTGTGTTTTCCTTCTCCCAAGCAGTAATCTTTCACAGTTGCAATCCATTAAAAACAAACACAGAGAGAGTGCCTGCACTATGTTTACATCTCCTACATGGAACCAATTATTTGGGATTCAGCAATTCAGATCAGTTCACACCTCATTTGCATCTTCACCATGCTAACAGCTCTGAATCTACATCATATAAAATGGCAATCATGTAGCTAGGAAAACTCATGGTGAGCAGACTTCTTTATGTGAAGAACACCAACAGTGGCTATTATTTTGGGATATATCTGCACAGAGGATTACTGCACTTGAGAAGTAATGCTTGCATTTTGTCAGCTACATACTGCATATGCTGGAATGTAATTAAGAAAAATCAGAAGCAAAAGCGTTTACACTTTTATCTGTATGCATTAGTTAGAAGTGTACTGATGGCATGGTCATGTTTGTCAAAGGCATTTCACAGGTATACATGATTGGCAATACCTTAAAATGGAATGTTCTGTGATAAATTGGTAGACATATTTCAGGGACAGTTCAACTGATAGCACTTTTAGCATTTCAAAGGGGTCTACTTCAGACCATCAAAACCCCAGATCATCAAATCACATTTCATTAAGACTAGTTCAGCGAAACCACATATCATTGAAAACAGAAAACATTGATCCTCATCATCAAAAACAGCCCCAGACTGTAAAATAAAAGTACACAAAGTCCACCTAAACCATACCCACTGCCCAAAACACCAGAAACTCAAACTATCCTAGCCTAGATTTTTACAGGTGAGCTGCACCCCCCTGTGTCCCCCACACCCTCTGCAAATGAAATATACCAACTCCGATATCACACTACATTTTAGATGAGGATAAACACTCATGGCTTATCCACATCAACCCGAGAGCCACCCAGTGAGGTATACATGTACAGTATCTCTGATCTGTTTCATAGTGTTGCTACAGAAAAATAGGACATACCTGCAGTTTAAGGAAGTCAGATTCGATGATGTCTGCTTTTAACGATATCTGTTTTTTTCTGAATTGGTCTCGATGAAGTGTGATCCGATGATCTAAGGTTTTGATGGTCTGAAGTAGACCCCTTCAAAGATGTTGGGTACTTTAGCAAAATGTGTCATTTGCCTATTCTTTATTTGGGGGGACACAAAGCTGCATTTCTGCTATGGCAAACACAAGGATATGTTGCTATTGTTACTCTCCTTTTTTGCATCCAGCCTGTTGCTCAGATTTCAAATCTCTAGACTGTTTTATGTTTTTCCATTGGGTAATACTGAGATGTTACCTTTTTTGTTTTATTTGGAAACAGTTATTTTATAGTTATGTGATACTTATGTGTATTATCCTTCTGTTGTCTTTTAGGACACCTATGACTATGCAACCCAGGCATCTCAATCCTCAAAGACCACCCTTCACTGATGTTGAAAATCAAGTTATCATAAATGCTTTTAGGCAATATGGTGCCTTCCTGCTTGAAAGGGGACGGGGCCATACCCCTCAACTTCATAGAGCAATACATCTGGACAAAGCCATAAATAATGGGAGGAAAAAAGGCCTAAAAATAGAAACAATTTTTTTAAAAATAATGCGCTTACAAACTTAGAAAGTTGATACAATAACAGGTTTTGCATTAGCATGAATTTTTTATAGGGTATGAAGTATGAAAATCAATTGTCTTCCATTATTTTCTAACTTCAACCCACAAGTATTTGTCAATAATTTGCCAGAAAACCAGAGTTTTATGAGAAACAGACAACAAAAAAAAATATATATGAGGCAAAAATCTTGCCATTCTCTGAAAATCTGTACAGTAAAGAGGTATGGACAGGGAGATATGTCATGCAGAATGCAGATTTGGAGGCAGAATGTCAACAATATTAATGCCATAGGTGGCCATGGCAGGACATATGAGCAGGTGTGCCAGAGAGCCACTGACACAATCACAGCTGAACAGAGGAGAGTAACTGCAGTGGGTTGTGATTGAATGGATACTAGGGGGGCTGATATAGAGCTACCACTAACACCAAATGAAGAGTTCTTGTCCACTGTCAGGGATTCAGAGAGCTCCCAGGAAAGTGCAGAACAGCTTGTCCTCATCATTGGTGTGACAGTTTCAGGGACAGGAAGCATGTCCCAGGAAGGGCTTCCAGGTACACTTTTTATTTATTTATTTAACATTTGTTAATAGGGAAAGTTTGACTTGGAATGAGCCAATTTTCAGTGGAGGCCCAGGGAGAAATGCTCCAGATGCATATCTTTGTAACTTGTAACTTTGGTATCTCAATTGCTGAATACTGTTGCATAGTAAAGCAACTGAAATCAGTATGTTACTTCAGTTTCACAATAATTTTTTTGGGGGTATTCAGGATTGCTACAGTTAACAACACATTTATATTGATTAGTTTAGGTTGGAGTTGTCATCCAAGTTCTTGTTGAAAGTATAGTTACTGGATATATAAGAGGTAAAAGTATTACCCCTTTGTTACTGTTAATTGTGATGATGTTGTCCTTACCTTTTGCTTATCTTCTTCCAGGACCATCTGACTTGCAGAGGATATCCATATATGCAGATGGCAAGCCAAATATTTTTATGTCAGTACTGATGAGCAATTTAAAGAGTTAAAGAAATATTTTAGTATGAGATGTTGATGCCAGGACTGTTGTGTGCATTGTTGTACTGTCTACTAGTGGCAGCACTGTTATTTTGTTAGCATATATTGGAGTACAGTATTTTAGGTATTAATTGCTCTTGTGTTTGTAGCTTATTATTACAGGTAATCCTGACAGTGGAAATGTGAGACTTCTACCACCTGATGTAAGTGTATCACCAGACTCTGATGATGATGGCCAAATAGAGATAGAGTCAGGGGGGTGCAGAGGTTGAATCTGACACTGAGGTTGACATATAACCATCTCCTGCACTTTCAACAGACATGGCCAGTAAGCCTACGCCTATCCATTCCAGTGAACCCTCAGATATTGTACAGATGGAGGGTGAAGCACTTGATCAGAGAAGTGTGGTTACTGCGGCTTCAGTACCTGTTGACTCTGGTTGTAGCCAAAGAGTGGGTGAAGTGTCATGCAGGAGGGATGTTAGGGGTGCTCAGAGGAGGCCTGCTGTCCATCCTCCACTTGATCCAGGTGTCTCTTCTTGTGCTACTCAACATACATTTAGGGCCATCATGGAGACACAGGCACACTCCCATAGGTGCTCCAGAGAAATGCTTAGGGTTGTAGATGTGGCACAGGCTGACACGTGTGACTGCCTCTACCATGTTGTCGATTCAATGGATCAGATGAATGATATGTAGGAGCAAGGAGTGTCTGTGATGGAATGAGTGGTATCTATAATGGAACATCTGCTGGGAGGTGAACAGCATCCTCATAGGTGTAGCTCAGTCACATCGTCTACTGTTAACCAACATGGCTGTGCCCAATCATGCTCCCATAGTGGCAGTACTTCCACTATTCCATCAGTGGCTGAGCTGTCCACACCAAGATGTGGCAGGCCATGGAGCCATGGTCCTGGGTGTCTTCTTGAAGACAGCTCATCTAGCAGACATCAGTCACATTCAGGTAGCAGCAGTGCATCTGACTGTGGGTATGGACATGCCAGTGCAACTCCTGGCAGAGCCAGTTATTGTGGCCGAGGACGACAGAGATGAACTGCCACCTCTACTATGCACAGCTCATACCCATCCGACATACCAAGATGTAGAGCTAGCATACTGCTTGCTGTGTTTATGCAGACACTCAGACACCAATTTCACCTGGATGACCCCTACAGACACACACCCAACAGTTACATGGTTCAGCCATGCAGCTTAAACTCATTTGTCTCACTGGCCATTTCTTGGTTTATCCAAATGCATGCCTGCTTTTCTTTCTTATTCACACACTCATCAACCTTTTGTGTCAGCCTAGGCTTCCTGCCCCACCACACAACACCCTGTGCAAGTGATGATAACTGTGTCATATCCCTATTTTGCATCTTTTGGATACATAAGCTTTGTGTCTGATGTTCAGGATGAATAGCTGACTTACTGATTAGCATATCTGCATTTGTGACGTTGAACTAGTAATTGTACCTTTAACTTATATTGGTCTTAGAAAGTTAGACAGTTGATAGCATCAGACTTTCCCAACTTCATTGTGAATGATCTTGTAATGGTTGTGAAGTCTGAAACTGCAATGTATATCATTAATTTCTAACTTCTCTCTTTAATGATTTTCCAATATACAGGTATGGTGCTAAACTGAGGGCATGCAGTGACCATCACTACTTTTGAGAGGTATGACTGTGTGAATATTTAATGCCTGAGGCCTACTATTTAATAATGGACACATATAAGCCAAATGAGTCTCTGCTGTTACATGTTAAGGTCATTTCTGTACAAATCTCCCAGCTTTTACTTGCTTACACTACCAAGTAAAGTAATTCAAGTATATGTCACTCATTCATATTATTACGCAATACACTCCAGGTTCAATACTTACTTGTAAATCCAGCAGTTGGGGCAGTATTAGTTTAAGCCTTACTCTGTCAGATATAAGCAGTACATAGCCAATACTTGGGGAGGTAAAGTTTGTGAGAGCTGCCTGGATTCAGTGTTAGTATATGTATGTGCATAGGAGGAAGGTTTTAGGTTCTTAGGTGGTGAGTACGTGTGGTATGCATTGTCTCTTAGGCAATGTGAGGGCATAATGAGCACTCCTACATCTGCCTACACCCACTGTATCTGCTGGTTCCCCCGCTGCTTCCTTATCTGTGTGTAGCTGTGGTGACCTTAGTGTTGGTGATGGGATGTGTGCTTCTTCCCCTTGTTGTTTCTGCTGAAGTTGTTTTCACAGGATGTTGTATAGCATGGCACATACTGTGACTATTTCACTACGTGTCTGTGGATTGTACTGCAGGGCTCCCCCAGATGTGTCTAATTATTAGAACTGTGAGTTCAGCAGCCCAAACACATACTCTATGATACTTTTGGTTTGAGTATGTGCCTCATTATGGCATTCAGTATCCCCTTTAGTGAACATCTGATACAGATGAAAGGTGTGCCTGATATATGAGTCATGGTAACTGTCAGGGTTCCCTTGGTATTACACTTGACTTGGCAATTAATAGAGTTGAAGCCCTTTCTATTTATGTAGAGCCTTCCTTGTTCCCTGGGTGGTGCCTTAATTTCTACATGTGTGCAATCTATGGGACCCAGTACTTCAGGGTAGTGTGCTACATGGTAGAATTCCTGCATATTTCTGGCCCTATCCTCAGGAGTACAGGGAAAATATATATATTGGCATGTTGGAACATAGCATTCAGGAACTGATGAAGGATCCTGGATGCTGATGCCTGTGACACTCCGAGCATGTCCCTTGCTGATCTCTGAAAGGTACCTGTAGCAAAGATTCTAAGTGCCACACATACCTTTGCCTCCACTGGGATAGGCTCCCTTGGTTTGCCCTGGGCCTGAGTTCAGGACGACGAGGTTGCAGAGTTCCTGTAGTCTGTCTCTACCCATCCTGTAGCCTTCTATAATTTCCACATCATGTAGGTTATGATAAGTTAAACAGGGTCTGAAAACTCTTCTCCTTCTTGGCCTTGGTCTGTTAGCAGCAGCAGCAGCATAGACTTCAGCCTGTTACACATACACATGAATTAAAGCAACAAGAGCCCCTTAACATTGTTTCTGTTCAGACTCCTTTCCTTGGCTATATTCCAATAGGTTTTGGTATTCACAGGGAAAACCAGCACTGAGTCTACACGGTTGCATTACAGCTTGTTGAATAGCTCCTCCATCTTGGATTGGTTGATTAACATACAATTCAGTCACTTATGCTGTAGTTGGCATGTATGGTGTTTACCTTGTTTGCGCGGCAGTGTGCTCTGCTTACTGAATCCAAACTGTTGTGCTACTGTGTGCACGTCATAGTGAAATGGGGTGTGTAGGCTTTATTAAATCTGGATGCCTGTATTTTTGTATATAACACCAGCATTTCTTTCAGTTTTTTTTAATACATGTAAAAATTCATAACTACTCTTTCTACCACTCTTGGTAGAAACAGTAATATAGACTTCTTCCAAATTTCCAGGATTGTCTGTAGGAATACAAAAGTAATCTCCTTCTTTCTATCCTCCATTGTTGGACAACTAACTTGAAGGACAGAATCATTTATATAATACAGACCTATCTATTAAACAATTACATTGTAAAAAACTATAGTAAAACTATTAACAACTCTTTACCTTCAGTGTTAATCTAGTCATTTGAGCATAACCATTTAAGTTGCCAGTTGCTCATGTTTTTGCTTGTTGAGACATATATGAGTGATATCCGTACTGCTCAAATGCATTGCCTTAATAGGTACTTTGATCCCACAGCCCTAAAGAAAGTGCATGAGACAGGTTTTGCACTTCTTACCAGTGATCAGTCTTTTTCCAAGGTGCAATGACCTCAAAATTGGAATAATAGTGTAAGGGGGTGTGGTTATGACTATTTTATAATATTGCCCTTCTTTGAATGAACAAACATTTGTGCATATGTGTTGTAAGACTGTATGCACTGAAGCTTGTGTAATACGAGCTTCTGTTGCTGAGCATTTGCAAAATGAGGTCACACAACTCAAGAATGCATAGTGGAACCATTTGTACCCGCACATTTATCTAAATTCTGCTTGTAAAATTTTATATATTTATTTTATTTATTGACATCTGATCACTGGGAAAGTACAACTGGGTGAGAGTACATTTGCAGCAGTGGTCCAGGTAGAAAAATTTCCTAAGTATTACAAAACATTTTAAGAATAATAGTTTTACAGATATTAAAAATAAAACAAAAAACTAATAAAGTTTAAATAATTATATCAAATTAAACATAATATGAAACAATCAGCTAAAAGTAGATACAAGTTATATAACAATGATTTAATAGTTAAAGAAATACTGGCCTGTTTATATGGAAATTAAAGAGACGTTAGAATAATACAAACAGGAATCGCAATACGAAATGAGAGAAAAATTGACAGAAGTAAGGAAGTGAGGGAAGAGGGGATAATAAGAAGATGTAAGATAAGAGCAGCTATTTCCCACACTTAAGGATATAGTTTATCATGGTGCTGAGCAAGAACATAGCCAACTCTTGGCTAGGACATCTTTCAGAATGGTTTTGTAGGATGGGAGGGAAGGTACTGATCTGATAGATAGAGATAAGGAGTTCCATGTTTTAATAACATGGTAAGAGTATGGACAATGCTGAGCAGATATGATGTTTGTGGACAGTCAAGAGATTTGGTCATTAGGTCATAACGACCAACTAGGAACATAGTTGTGTAGAATGTTATTCAGTGATCAACAAGCAGATAGATTCTGGATAATTTTATAGGTGGTAAGAAGCTGTGTATATGTTAGTTGATGGGGTAGTTCTAACCAATTTAGGATTTTTAGTGCTATACAGTTCTGAAAGGGGTACTTGCTGCAAATTTAGCAACTTTATTATAGCATTGCTCAAGTTTTGATTTTTGTAATGCCTGAAGGTTAGTAAGGATGGGAGCACCATAAACAAATGCGGGGAGGAGACAAGTAGTGGCAAGTTTACCTTTAGTTGTGCCAATGAGAAAGTTTTTGGCTCTATAAAGCATCCCTAGCTTTTGATGAGTTTTTCTTAAGCAATTTCATATGTTCATAGGTTCATAGGTTCGTACTGGGCTATCTGCCCTAGGGCATTTATAAGCCTAGCCAGAGTGTGTGTGGCTTTCACCACCCCTTAGGATGAGAATACTACTCCCATTTAGGGTTTAGTTTGCTGTGCCTCTGTCTAGTAGTGACACAGAGATGACCCCCGGAGTAAACCTACAATCTCCCATCCACTCGTCAAGATTTCTCTTGAATAGAGTTAGTGAGGGGCTCTGCCTAACATGGATTGGGATTCTGTTCCAGAGTGTAGGGAGCCTCTGGGTTATGAATCTGTCCCTCCAGCACATCCTATTTATTTCTGTGTTGAAGTTTAAGTCTCTTGCTCTCATGGCTCTGATGGATTTGGATTTTCTGAGATGGAGCATGTCCATTAATTCCGGATTGGACATGGCCTTGTACGTCAGGCACAGGTCAACTCTGAGTAGGCGGTATGCGACTGAATAGAGCTGGAGTTTTTTCAGTCAGGCAGCATATGACATATGTTTAAGACCCTTTATCCTCTTGGTGAGGAACTTTTGGGGTCTTTCCAACTGCTGCAGGTGTCAGGTAAGATACATCCCAAATGGGGCATTGTACTCAATCATTGGCCTGATAAGAGAAGAGTACAAGGGCACAATGACCTCTCTTGATCTAGATGTGAAACTCTTCATGATAAGGTGGGCAGTATAGAAGGTCTTCCTAACCACTTTGGCAATGTGAGTGTCAAATGAGAGGTTACTGTCAACCTGGGTCCCTAGGTCCCTGATTACCTCTTCTGTACTTAATGGATTACCACCTATGTGGTAATTTGTGGGTACCTTGTTTTTCCCAAAGGGTATGACTATACATTTTTTGGCGTTCAGCTTAAGGCCATGGCTCTGGCACCAATTATCCGTTTCTATGAGGCCTCTCTGAAGGATGTTTGTGTCCGCTGGAGTATGAATTATGGCACCCAGTTTGCAGTCATCTGCGAACTTTGTCAGCCACAATCCTCCTATGTTTGCCTGTACCTCGGAAAAATAAATGCTGAACAAGAGGGGTCCCAGGACTGAGCCCTGTGGGACACTACTTGTGACTGGCTTGGAGTCTGACATAGCTCCAGCAACTCTGACCCTGTGGGTTCTGTCCTTGAGCCAGTTTGCAACCCATCTCGTGACATATGGGTTTACATTTAAGCTGGTGAGTTTGTCTATGATGCCCGAGTGGGGTATTGTGTCAAAGGCTTTTGCAAGGTCAAGGTAGGCTGTGTGAACTGCCTTACCTTCATCAATGGCCTTAGTGACAGTTTCAAATAAGTCGATCAAGTTCAAAAGGCAGGATCTGCCCTTGACAAAGCCAAATTGGGTAGGATCCAATGTCTGTAGGTCCCCAATGTCTTTGTTTATGAGTTCCATAATGATCCTCTCCATAGCTTTGCAGACCAGGCTCATCAAGCTTATGGGGCGGTAATTTCCAGGGTCCGTAGAAGCACCGCCTTTGTGAAGTGGGACCACTGTTGCCGTACGCCACTCTTTGGGTATGTATCCTGTAGTAAGGCTAAGATTAAACAGCAGCCTTATGTGTGGGTTTAGTTCCTCTTGGAGTTCATGTAGCACACAGCCCGGGACACCGTCCGGTCCCATTGATGCTGTGTTTTTAGCCTTAGAGAGGGTGGCTTTCACCTGGGCATCTGAGATGTTAGGGAGGCTACACTCTGCTGGGGTAGTTATTTCTCCTTGGGGGGGGGGGGGTTTGCACTGAACCTGTCTGCCAGACTGTTGGCAATGTCAGTGGGTTCAGTGTATTTTGTGTCATTTTGGACTAACTCTGAGCATATCTGGGAGTTTCCACCCAGGTTTCTAACATAGCTAAAGAAGGCCTTGTGATTGTCTTTTGTGTCTTTTGTGATTTTTTTCTCAAAGTTGGCCTTGGATGATTTTATGAGTGATCGTAGTTTTTTGCTAGTACTGATCAGAGATGCCTTCCCTTTTAGGGATTTTGCTCTGTCATGTAGTAGCTTCCTCCTTCTGTTGTAAAGTTTGTTTATGGCTGGGGTCCACCAGACCAGGCACCTGCCTTTGGAGGAATGGGTCTTGGTTTTATTTGGGATTGCATGATCCATGCATTCTTGAAGGTGCCCGTAGAAGGCATTTGTAAAGGATTCAGCAGTGTGGGTTGTGGTTTCCACTGGCCCAGGGACCTTGAAGGATACCACTTCAGTCTTAAGAAGTGTGAAGTTGGCTTTTGAGAAGTTCTTCACTGTGGTCTTTTGTGCAGGGGGTGGGGGCGGGATGTGGATTTCCAGTGAGATTAATTTATGGTCTGATCTTACCAATGAGGGATATACTTCCGGTGTGGAGAATTTTGTCCCCATGTTTGTAATGATCAGGTCTAGTATATTGTCTCCTCTTGTGGGAATGGTGACTAGTTGTTCCATCGCATTTGAGTTTATGAATTCTAGGAACCTTTGGGCTAGGGTGTTGGTGCTTGAGCAATTTTCCCAGTCTATGTTTGGGTAGCTGAAGTCTCCCAATATGATGGTATTTGGAGAGACATTCATACTCTCCAGTGTCTTCAGGAAGGCTGTGTGGGGTTCCTGGGTTTGAGAGGGTGGTCTGTAGCATGCTACAAACTGTAAGGCAGTTTTGCCTATGGTTAGTTGCACCTGGATGGTCTCCGATGCTTCGTGCGTTGCCACTAACCTGGAGATGTGGGTATCTTTGATGAATATGGATACTCCCCCTCCTTTTGTGGTTCGGTCCAAGTTTTGGGGCGAAAGCATGATATGAGGTAAAACCTGATAGTGCTGGGGTGCTCTCAGGAGCCTTGAACCAGGTTTCAGTCACTGCACAGACATCGATGTTCTCCATACTGAGGAGGGCTTCGAGGGCATGCATCTTGAGGTTTAGACTTCTGGCATTGAGCAGCATTACCCTTAGTTTTTTTCCACTTGTGTTTTCTAGGGAGGTAGGTTTGTCATTTGAGCCTTGCCTAAAAAGGCACTATGGGGGTGGCAAGAGCCTTGGCCAATATCCGGAAGCCCAGGGGTGACAGGTGCAAGCCATCCCTTGGGAAGCAGCGTGGCTTGTCGAGCATGTCATCCCAAGCAGACAGACATTGGATCCGCTTAGAATGACACCAGTAATTAAGCCAATTGTTAAAACTGATCATTTTGTCTTTGTACTGTGGCATCATTCTTGGTGAGGGTAAGATGCTGCTCAGGGTCAGGGTCATACTGGCCTGGGCTACATAATCAGAGAGCTCCTCTATGTCTCTTTTAATGTAGTCCAGGGAGGTACGTCTCAGGTCGTTCACACCGGCATGTACAATGACTGAGTCATATTTGTACTTGCTGTGGAGTGACCTGAGTGCTTGTGTTATGTGGCGGATTCTAGCTCGACAGGCAGCTTACTGTGACCTTTTCCTTGTTCAGTCTGGTGAGCGGGACGTCAGTGTGTCTGACTATGGAGTCACCTATTACAAGTGTGTCTGGCATGTTGTTTGGCCTTAAGGGCTGTGACTGTTTAGCACACTGACTTTGTGAACTATGTGTTGCATGTGCTATGTCTTGAGGTGGCGGTTGCTTGGGTGTCTGCTTTGGAGGCCTCTGTTGTTTTGGTAGATTTTTTATCAGCGCCTCCGAGTATGTTTTTGTGTGTTTATGTGTTTGGTTTGCAGTTGTGCTAGTTCTATGTGAGACTGGGTTTGTGGTGTGCGTGGTTACCTTCTCCTCCTGACTGGTCTTGCCAGTACTGAATTGAGAGAGCTCAGCCTCCAGTTTGGCTATATAGTTGCATCTCGCATATATTTGTATTTGTTGGGAGGAGGAGAGGGTTGTCTGTGTACATGAGGCAATTGTAACATTGCCTCAAGATTCCCAGATTCACCAGCTGAACAGGAGAGGATGCCAGCAAGTGACCCTTCGACATGCTAGAATAGTGAAAAAGATTGCTGTGTAACTGAGTCAGAAAGGATCTATAGGGAAATGGGTACTCAAGGGAATTTAGGTGAATGAAGTACTTTCTTTTGTTTAAGAGAGCTTTACCTGTATAAAAAATGCTTTAGGAGCAAATGCTGAGCTTTTCAGTTAGAGTATAGGCTGTTTAGATTGCAAGTAGAGCAGTTCTAAGGGAAAAATTGAAGAGTAGTCTTTATGGAGCCAGAAATAGTTTAAACTTGATTAACCGGCGCTGCCCGATGCTGCTCTATGAGCAACTTCGCGCTAATTCGCGCAAAAGTGCGCTAAAGCATGCAAAAATGGGCTTTATAGCAGGGGGTTGAAAAGAGCCAGGAATTGACCCAAAATGGCCAATAAACTACAAGTTGCTGGGCTGGAACCACTCCTCTAGGGACAAATAGGTTGCTCAGTGCTCCCCACTCCCACTGGTGAACAAAGAAGCTTCCTCTTATCCAAATAAGGATATGGATAGCACAGGAACTAAGACAAAGCCCAGAGATCAGCAAAATCTGAAGACTGGACTATTCTAGTTCAGAAAAGCGGGAAAACAAGGATATTTTTTTTTTTTCTTTTTTTTTACAGAGACAGAAGAAAAAGATACAGTAGCAAACAGTAAATGCTATAAAACGGCTAGCACACTTGAGTGTGTTAGCCTAACAATTAAATTAAACAAAAATAACTTTTAAAGTGCTAACAGTTTAAAATCTACACAGGTACAGTAAAAACAATATGCAGAGCTGTTTTTTAGGCGAGATGCAGTAATTTAAGCGAAAGCCAGAAAAAATACTTATAAATCCAGGAAAGTCACTCTTTCACTCTCTGCTGCTTGTAGAACTCTGCAGGACACCACAAGGAGCTGTGCTGAGTCTTTACAAGTGAAAAGCGCAAAAATGGGCTTTATAGCAGGGGGTTGAAAAGAGCCAGGAATTGACCCAAAATGGCCAATAAACTACAAGTTGCTGGGCTGGAACCACTCCTCTAGGGACAAATAGGTTGCTCAGTGCTCCCCACTCCCACTGGTGAACAAAGAAGCTTCCTCTTATCCAAATAAGGATATGGATAGCACAGGAACTAAGACAAAGCCCAGAGATCAGCAAAATCTGAAGACTGGACTATTCTAGTTCAGAAAAGCGGGAAAACAAGGATATTTTTTTTTTTTTTTTTTTTTTACAGAGACAGAAGAAAAGATACAGTAGCAAATAGTAAATGCTATAAAACGGCTAGCGCACTTGAGTGTGTTAGCCTAACAATTAAATTAAACAAAAATAACTTTTTAAAGTGCTAACAGTTTAAAATCTACACATGTACAGTAAAAACAACATGCAGAGCTGTATTTTAGGCGAAATGCAGTCGAGATGCAGTAATTTAAGCAAAAGCCAGAAAAAATACTTATAAATCCAGGAAAGGGTGGAGTTCCATTTTATTGACTGATACCTATTGGATAGGTAGCTTTTGAACCACAGAAGGGTGGGATGAGAGAGACTTAATGAGGAAATCTGAAGGAGAAGTTTGCTATGACAAACTGTGTCAAAGGATTTAGACAAGTCTAGAAATAAGGAGGAGACTAGTTTGCTGTGCAGGTTAAATTTAAGATGATCATTCACTATTATCTCTAATAACTTATTATGAGAGGTGACTTCAATTGTTGCATTATTAAGAGAGAGGACTTTAATTTTTTTTGTTATGGGAAAGGCTTTTGGGGAAAAAAGCTGTAGTTTTTTTTTAGGATCAAGCATGTGTTGTGAGTTGCAAAGGTATGTTTCAGTTGGTGTTAAAGTTTTCTGAGTAATTTTTTGGAGGTGTGCCACTTTGTGTAATGTGCAAATGAGTGTGGCATCATCTGCATACTGTAATAGGGAGGTGTGTTGTGTGTATGTGTGGAGGATGTTAGAGAAAATGTTAAAGACGACTGGACCAAGGATAGAGCTTTGTTGTATACTGGTGGTGACTGGGAGGTATGGAGAGAGGGTGGAGTTCCATTTTATTGACTGATACCTGTTGGATAGGTAGCTTTTGAACCATAGAAGGGTGGGATGAGAGAGACCTAATGAGGACATTTCAAGTAGAAGTTTGCTATGACAAACTGTGTCAAAGGCTTTAGACAAGTCTAGAAATAAGGAGGAGACTAGTTTGCAGTTATCTCTAGCTTTATTGACAGTATCTATACATGTTAGAAGTGCAGTGTTAGTACTATGGGAAGGATGGAAGCCATGTTGGAGTTCTTCCTGCACAAAATAGTTTAGCAATTGTTTTTGAATATATTTTGCAAATATTTTAGAGAGATGAGAACAAGATTACTATAGGTCTAAAGTTAGCAATGTCAGTTGAATTTCCTCCTTTGTATACAGGGATAATGTGTGACTTCTTCCTGAGTCCCTTATAAGCCTAGCCAAGAGTTTAGCCCACATTTAGACAAGTCAGCAACTGACACCCCCTGTCCAGCAGGGACACAGGTGGAATCCCAGTGGTATATTTTCTGTTTCTCATCCAGTTATCCAGGTTGTGCTTAAAAAGGGGTAAAGAGGTACTCTGCTTGATGTGGAGAGGGAGTTTATTCCATAGATGGGGGAGTTTCTGAGACACAAATCTGTCCCGCCAACAAGTCCTGTTGATGTCACAGACCAGTTTGAGGTCACGCTTGTGAGTTACTCGAGTGGAGCTTGACTTGTGGATATGCAGCTGTCCCATAAAGGCGCAGTCTGTGATTGCTTTGTATGTCAGATAGACGTCAACCTTGAGGAGTCTGTATGAAACTTTGTAGAGGGATAGGGCTTTTAGCCTATCTGTGTATGGTAGATGTTTGAGGCCCTGAATTCTCCTGGTGAGGAACCTCTATGGTCTCTCCAGCTGCTGCATGTGCTTTGCAAGGTACATGCCGAAATGGGCACTGTACTCAATAATGGGCCTTATAAGGGAAGAATACAGGGATGTTATGACCCCATTGTCCCTGAATGAGATACCCTTACTTATGAGGTGGGCCATGTAGAAGGCTTTCCATACAACGGAAGCAACATGGTGGTCAAAAGTCAGGTTGCTGTCAACTTGGGTCCACAAATCCCTCACGACTGATTGTGTCCTTAGGACATTGTTATTAATGTGATAATTTGTGGGGACGTCACGCTCCCAAAGGGGATGATGATGCATTTTTTTGGTATTCAGCTTGAGGCCATGTTTCTGGCACCAGTCATTTGTCTGAGTGAGACCCTCCTGAAGGATGTCTACATCACTAGGGGAATTGATGACAGCACCCAGCTTGCAGTCATCTGCAAACTTGGTCAGCCATAGCCCACTGGTTTTGGCTTGCACCTCAGAAAAGCATATCCCAAATAACAGAGGCCCCAAGACCAAACCCTGGGGTACGCCATTTGTTACAGGTCTACTGCTTGAGGTGGCTTTCCTTATTTTGACTAGGTGTGTTCTATCAGTGAGCCAGTTAGATACCCATCTGGTAACATACGGATGGATGCCTAGTTGAGAGAGTTTATCTATTATGCCCAAGTGGGGAATAGTGTCAAAGGCTTTGGCCAGGTCAAGGTAGGCAGTGTGCACAATCTTCCCCTTGTCCATGGCTTTGGTGACTGTCTCAAAGAAGTCAACCAAATTTAGCAGACATGACCTCCCCTTGACGAAGCCAAACTGTGTGGGATCAACTGTTTGGAGGTTGCCAATGTCCTTGTTAATGATAATCCATTCCATGGCCATGCAGATCAGGCTAGTTAGGCTGATGGGTCTATAATTTCTTGGATCAGTGGATGCTCCACCTTTGTGCAAAGAGAAGACAGTGGCTGTCCTCCACTCAGCTAGGATGAAGCCGGTACTCAGGCTTTGATTGAATAGAGAGCATAATGGTGCTGCAAGTTCCTGGCTTAGTTCATGTAGAATGCAGCCTGGTATGCTATTGGGTCCCATGGAGGTTGTATGTTTTGCCTTTGAGAGAGCAGTGATGACCTGTTCCCTAGATATAAGGGGAAGGGGGCAGGTACTGGGGATGTCCTGCTTTACTGATGGTGGGGCAGAGGGGTGAAGTTTTCACTGAATCTGTCAGCCAGCAAGTTTTCTAAATCTACGGCATTTATATATGTGGTGTCCTTGACCACCAATTCTGAACAGATTTGGGTGCTTCCTTTGAGGATGCAGACATATGTGAAAAAGGCCTTATGATTGTCTCTAGTAGATGTGGCCAATTTGGACTAGAAGTTTGCTTTGAAGTATTTCACTAGTGCTCTTATTTGATTGTTCAGGCTAAGGAGACATTGTTTCCAGTTGGGCACCTGCTCCTTCTTGGCCATTGACAGCATTTTTTTCTTTTGTTATAGAGTTTATTTATTGCAGATGTCCAACAGGCAGGTTTACTCTTCCTTGTGGAGGATGATTTAGTCCTGTCAGATATTCCTGATGCCATGCATCTGTAAAAATGCTCATATAGTGCTTTGGTGTAATTTTGGATACTGCTGCCAGTTCCTACGGGGGGGGGGGGTGCTGTGAAGCTGCTTATACCATCCCTCAGGAGGCTGTAATCAGCTTTGGAGAAGTTTTTATGTTTGATCCTAGCTAGAGGTGGGTTGGGGGAGATGGTGACTTCAAAAGTGACTGTTTTATGATCAGATCTTACTCTGTTTATAAGGATTAAGACAGGGTAAGCAATCCTATTGGCTGGTATTTTAAGGTATTCACCTTGAAGGTCATCAGCTGAAGTACAGCATGGTTTGAATTTGTTTAAGAGTCATTTTATAGAGGATGTAGGGACAGATTTGAAGGTGAAAGTGGATGTGGGGATACATTGTTGCTGGGCAGGGTTTGGATTAGATGCTGGGGAATCCTTGGTTACAGATGCTATACTATCTATGAAATAAGAGTTGTACTCTATTGAGGTTTCAAGTGATGAGTTATTGGGAAAGCAGTTAGGGTTGAATTTATAGCAAGGATGAAATATTTCCTTAATGGCTGTCCAGAATTTTTTAGGGTTGTGTTTACTATTATTCTGAAAGTTATTATAATATATATATACATATATATATATATATATATATATATATATATATATTTTTTTTTTTCATCACTAATTTGCTTTTTAGTATGACGTATGACTGTGAAGCATTCTAAAATTTTCAAGTGATTGCTGTGTTTTATATTTTTGCCATTATTTCCATGCTTTTTCTCTATCTTGCATTAGCAGTCTGCTCTTTCTGGGTAACCAGATTGCATTATTTGTTTTCAGTCTCTTCTTTCTAGGAAATGAAAGGCCAATTAGTACATATTCAGGAAGTTGAATTATTTTAAAGCATCATCTAAGGGAAGGATTATTAGGATGTTCCACTTAATAGATAATGGATTATTAATGAACATTTCTGGATTAAACTTAGAAAGGTTACATATTGTTTTATAAACCTGCTTTTTAAGTGGATGCGTGAGATGTCTGGCTTTAATTGCTCCAAGTCATTTGGCTTTCTAATACCATGATGGGAATGAACCCCATTCTTAAGTCAAACTATGATTCAAGTTCAAGAAATTAGTATTGTTTCAGTCTTTCAAGTTAGCCAGAAGTGCTATTCGCAGCACCCGCACTATGCCCAGTAATGACTTTTTCTGCAATCCATATGGAGTTACATGTATCGGTAACATATCTAAGTACTACTTTAAATTCTTTTCTATATGTTGCTCCTACTACTATTGAAACTTTCTGGGTATCCTTCCACATTGCCCTCATTTCTGCCTCCAAATCCTGGTATTTTAAGACTTTGCATTTCATTGTACATAAAACACTGTAGTCACTGGGTGTAGCAATTTCAATGATCAATGTTACTTTTGTCTTCTTGTCATGGACTACTATATCTGGTTTTCTCGCATCTGTTTTTTGAACTGTTGGTGATGGGTAATCTAATGTGATATAAACTTCATCATTTTCTATAATGCTTTGTGGCTCATGTTTCCAATGTTTTCAGCTACTTCAATATTATAATGTTTGTACAATCCCCAGTGCAACAGTCTTGCCTCATTATTATGCCTCTCAGTATACAGTTCCTCTGCCATTAGTATACCACAACTAACAACAAGATGTGCAACTACTTCTAATTCTGTTTTACAAAACCTAAATGTATCTGTTTCTTCCATGCGTTCAATGGACTTTGTAAACCAATGTGTATGTAGTCAGTCTCTTTGACCGCCAATATTAACCTTTTGTCTTTTGGTTTAAATGTACCGCTCCTTAACAATCCCTTTGTTTGATCCTGATAAACATGAGGTTGTTCCAAGAGTTTTCTAGACTTGCAATGGTATTTATGCATTTTCCACATTTCTTGCCTTCTCATCTGATCCTTCACCTTATATTCTTTCGTTTTTGGGCACATTCAGTTGCTGCTTGATTTTCATCTATTTCTGGGCTAATTTCCATTCCCACTTGACACCGATATGCTTCTTCTAAACTAAGCAGGGAAGTTATCTTAGACTTATTCTCCTCATGCTTCAAAACTTTCACTACATCTGGGTTTTGTGAGGTCAGCAGATATGTATGCAGTCTCACAATTGAAGATCTATATCTAGATCTATACATGTAATCAATTTTAAAGAAGCCCATACTTCCTTCAGAACAGGAAATATATAGTCTTGATATACACTGAGTTTTACAAATCATTTGAATACCATGAAGCATCCTTCTTGTTTTCCTATCCAACCAGTTCAACACCTTTTGGGGCCAGTCAGTCATGCCAAAACTATAAGTTAGGACAGGAAAAGCAAATTGGTTTATAGCTTGGACTTTTTTCCTAGATATAAACACAGTTTTCAGTATTTAATGTTAGTCTTCTAAAATATTCTTTACAAAGTTTTTTCACATTTGCTTATTTTACTGTTGATCCTTCACCAGTTCCCACATATTTATACACTCCCTCTTGCTCAAGTTCTTTTATATCGCAATCCTGTCCCAAACTGATGTTTTCTTGGTGCTATAGCTTTCCTGCTTTAAAGGTTGCTTTTGCACATTTATCAAGACTTAATGACATTCTTATGTAATCTGAAAAAGTTTTGACCACTTGCAGTTGTGCTTTCAATTCCTCATCTGATGAATTATACAGTTTTAAATCATCTACAAAATGATGAGGAGTCTTTACACTGTTGTTTTCTATGAGGCAAATTGTAGCCATGACCTAATCTGTTAAGTAGACAGCTTAATGGGTCAAGGACAAGACAAAAGAAGACAGACAGTCACCCTGGAATATCCCCCTTTGAATTTTTATCCATGAAATAATAATTTGTTCTTTATCATGGCTTAACTATAAAATGCTTTTCACTATTTCATAGTCGCTGTAATATAATTGATCAATGTAGGTTGTATCGTATACATTTTTAAGCACTCTTATCCATGAATGTGGGATACTGCCAGGTGCTTTTTTGTAGTCTATCCATGCCATACTCAGATTCTTCCCCTTTTTACAGTTCTCCATTATGACATTACTTAACACAAATGATCCTTTGTTCCATATGACTTTCTTTCATTGCCCTTTTGTTCTATTGCCATGATTGAGTTTTCTTCTGAATGACTATAAACTCTATCAGCATCAATTCCAGTGTATAGTTTATATGTCATTGGAAGGCAAGGTATTGGTGTACAGTTTTTAAGATAGCTTGCAAGTTTGCTGGTAAGTAGGAGTATTGTTTTTCCTGTTGCTAACCAGGCTGGTCTCTGTTCAGGGAGCGCATATACATAGTGCTTACTCATAGCTAAATCTTCATGTAAAGATGTTAATACTTTTACCCAGAAGTTAGGTACTGCATCTGGGCCTGCGGTTTCTAATTAGGAGCTTTTTTTAACTTTATTTCAGCTTCTCTGGCCGTTACTTCTCATATCATGTACATTTGAATTTCTTATTCTTTCTTTTACTTCTATCCATTTGGCATCTTTGTTATGTTCCACAGGATCTTCAGAGATATTTCTTCAAAATGTATCTTTTTCTTCTTTTTATTTTTTTTTGATGGTGCGTCAATTCCTTTTGCATTGTTTCCCAGTTCTCTAAAAATCTTGTTTTGTGTCATCAATAATTTGCTTATTTTATGCTTTTCCTTTATATTTATCTGCATATCTTCTACCTTTTTCCTGCCTGTGCTAATATTTTTAGTTTATTATTTGCAATATTGCACAATAGATCCTGATCTGTTCTGATAATCTGCATTGCTTTTATCATGTCTATCTTTCTGAGTATTTTTGTTGATCTGTTCCCTCTTCTATACTCTTCTAACAGTGACACTTCTTATCTTAATTGCTTTATAGTTTTCTCTATTCAATACTTCCATGATGCCATTTGATTCACCCCTTCCTTTCCCTTACTACCCTGTGTTTTTGTGGTAAGACTTTATCTGTTATTAATTTGGCTGCACAGTAATATATCCTATTTACTTCTGTTATATCGCATGAATCACTATGAGCAGTCCTAATTACTGTGTTCATTTGTTCTAGCAAACTTCTAACTTTTAAGGTTTTATTGACTTTCTGTAGTTTATTTCTTTCATTTACCTTAATTTGTCTGTCCATCTCTATTAAATCAAGCAACTCTTCTCTTAGATCATTTTCTTCTAAACGGAGGGCACATTTTTTGTTCTCCATTCCCTGCGGGCATTCTATAGAAAGTTTCAGAGCATCTTCCTCTGCCACATTCTCTTTAGTTTCATCCTGTGTCATCCATTTCTCTTTCATATGAACTCACTGGCCTATCACTCCAAAACATTGATTGCGTCAGAGTTGCCACAATTTCCTGTTCTTCTCTTGCTGTGCAACTTCAACTGAGCTTTTGTACTGGCTTTCTTGTCAAAATGTCCAACTATCATCATATGGCAACTGATCAGATGTTTTGCACTCCACTGGTTTCTCCTTAATTTGGGGATCCATTGCTCTTTCCGGCTGTGATGTTATTAGAGTTAGATTTTCTACATTACATCCTTCACTTCACAGGTAACCCATAACCTCAGTTTCTCTTCTTTTAACTTCCCCATTACTAATCCTCTTTTCTACTTTTCCTCTTTATTTTCTTATTTTTTGTATTGTAAAATTTTCAATGCCCAGATGCCTTTGCCTTTATCTCTCTTCAAATATCTTTGGTGCTGATCTTTTTGTATTGATTAGTTTTGCTTTCCCCTTTGCATAAACATTGCACCATATTAAACCTCTTTTTCTTTCCCATTTCCATATTTCTTTTTCAGAAGTCTCCTGCTCTTCCTGTTTCTCCTTTCTTGGAGTACTTATTGTTCCATCATGCTGTGATATAACCAGTGTTAGACTCTCTACACTAAACCTTTACTTCACATATATTCCATAACTTCAGTTTCTATTTTTTTTAACTTCTACTTTACTAATCTTCTGTTCTATGTTCCCTCTCTGTGATCTTATTTTTTTGTACTGTGAAATTTTCCATATCTGGATGCCTTTGCCTGTATTTCTCTTTCAATATCTTTGGGGCTGCTTTTCCGTATTGATTATTTGGCTTTCTCCTTTGCATAAATATTGTACCATATCAGATCTCTCTTTCTATCCCATGTCCATATTTCTTTTTTATACCTTTCAAAGGTCTCTAAATGTTGTTCTTTATATTTTTGCATTTCCTCAGTCACTTCTTTTTCCAAACGGCACTAGGTTTCTTGGTCTATATAATGTTTTCCATAAATCTGTTGTATTAATGGGCACAAATTTTGATTTGAAGCTGTAGTTGTATAGATAAGGAGATGACCACTGAGATAGTCAGGCATTGTACCTGAAGTGATGTATTTGCTAGGGTCTTATATTAGTATCCAGTCTAATAGGAAATGTGATGTCCTGCTATTATGTGTGGGGCTGTTAATTAGTCATGTGAAACCAAATAAGCTCACACTAGATGTTGGGGAGTTAGACTTTATGTCTAACAAATTGACATTCACATAACCTAGCAGTATTATTTCTTTGGGAATTTTTATGGATCTCTAGTGTAGGATATCTTCCAAAAATAGCTGTATTGTCATGTGGAAGGATGTAAAGAACAGAAATACATACTTGTTTATAATTGTTTAATTTCAGAAAAGTTACGAGAAGCTCTGCTGAACTGAATTTTGGTATTAGTTTTTTGTAGGGGGAACTGTGGTTATTGTTGGGAAATATTAAAGCAATACCACCACTTTTCTCTTTATATGGTCATTAAGTGAAGTTTTAGTTACTGAGAGAATATCAAGCTTATGTTGGATAATTTAGGCATGTAGTTCAGCAATTTAATTTCTTATGCTTCCAAAATTTATGGCAGGAAAGGTTAGATTACTGGGGTTGTGGGTTGACCGTTGTAGGGTTAGAGCATTGTGGAAGAGAATTGTCTTGATATTCATTGTGATAAGTAGGGCCAGGATTAGGATGAATGCCTCATCCTAGAAGGATTTTAATATATTTGGGAGTTATTGACACAACATTTATTTTGTGGAGTTGTTCTCCCTAGGCATCTGATGAACATTCATACATTTCCCATCAGCAAATACAATACATGATTAAATGAATAAATAATACATAATTATAAGAACATTATATAACATGATACAGATTATAAAAATACCACACAAATTTCACAGAAGCCAGGTAATGATTCAGAAGTCCTGAAAAGATCAATATCATGGAGAAGAAAAAAAACTTAGAAATGTCATATTGGCCTAATAACAAAAAAATACAAAGACACCATAATACAAATGTGATGTGAAAGCTTTATTGGACCAACAATTGGTCCAACAGGGTAATTTCAAATCCTATGTTGGTCCAATAAAAGATTACATCAAGTCTTTGTTCTAGTGCCTTTGAGTTTTTGGAATCATGAGTGGTAACTTAGAAAAAATGATGAAAGGAAACTTATTTTAAGAAACATAAAGAATTGATTAAAAAAGCTAAAAGTACCAAAAGAAAGGGACACACTGAGGTATGTACATGCCATCAGATGTTTTGAATAAGGATGTATAAAATAACGTGACATAACAATCCAATATTTTTAGTAATGCTATCCTATAAATCTACCTGCTGGTAACTGTGGTCATATAAACCCATCAGCAAGTAATTTTGCCAAGCAAGTTCTTGGTCACAGCCTCACTAAAGTATCATTTTGAAATGACTGTGCCTTCACACATGTTGAACCTATCAGAAGGCATGGCCATTACATCACGGAACAACTTGGCTAGTGGAGATGCAAAACAGAATTTGTAATATACTCATTCAATAACTTGCTGACTTCACTCACCATACTGGTGCAAGAGGTACAACAGGATACTAAACAACTAAAAACCATGGGAGAAGAGACCAATGTGGGAGTCACCACCATTCATTATCAGTTGGAGAAGCACCGCAAAGGTCTAATGAAACACAAAAATCTGCTTAAAGATCATGCAGCTACTGATGACACTGAATGCGGCAACTGCATTCAGTTTTTACTGTTTTGAAAAGTTTACCAGTGTCTACTGGCACTCCTAATCTTATTTTCACATAAAATAATAATTTTATATAAAATAGGACTTGTGTTAAACCAGACTTCTACAGCTGGCTCTCAATCTTACGGCCGTACAATTGTAATGGGCATTCCTTCGTGACGTGCAGTTGGGAAAGTGGAAACTTTTCTGTCTAAGATTCCAACTGCTGTAGCATATTTTAAAATGATGTGCAAAGGTTTTCCCCTTACAAAACACATGTGCTATTAACAGGGGAAAAGGGTATGTCTTTACTTTTTTAGTTCTTTGCTTTTTTGTGGTTTCCTGAGCCTGTAACCACTCATGGTTACATGCTGCAACACCACAAAGTGATACTCAGAATACAGTAATATTTAATGAATGCAGCAGTACAGCTTTGCAGAGTCATTAAATATTATCTATTTCCTAGTGACTAGTCCTAAAATCTGATTCACTGCCAAATGCCTGCATCCATGACCTCAACTCATATCATTATTATGCTAGGTATGATGATGTGGGTCCATGCAGGCATTCATCAATATTAAGGAAAGAGTGCAGATTTTAAAGTTAAATTTACAGAATGAAACAAAAGGGAATTTTAAGGACACCTGCTCTTCCTAGTAGCAAAATCACCACTTTGTAAGGGTAGCACCTGGTCTGAAAATTAGGATGATAGGTAATCCAGCTGCACATGATCTTTAATGTTCATACAAACCAAACTGAAGATCTGCCTGATTTTGACAGGAGACTAGAACTCAAGATCAATGGCATGGAAAAAAGTATCTTGCAGAAATAATCTAAGAATCACTGGCTTACCAGAAGGCCTGGAAAGGGAAAAAACTGTGGCATCTATCCATAATGAACTGATCAACATGTTAAAGAAACAGATATGCCTGAGACTGAACAAGCACAATGAATAAACACTCAGAACTCATCCAGTCTGCCCAGGAATTTTATTTTCCATTGTCTGAATTATGCAGGCAGAGAAGAACTCTTATAAACTGCAACAGTTCTCCAGTTCTTATAGCTTCTGACTACAGCACCTGTCTATTTAATACAAGGAAATCCTTCATCCCAGAGCTGAAGTGCTTCAGTTCTTATAGCTTCTGATTACAGCACCTCTCTATTTAATAAAAGGAAATCCTTCATCCCAGAGCTGAAGTCCTTCAGGGAGCAGGGTTCCTGGTTCATCTGTGCATACCTGCTATGCTAGCTGCTCAAAAGAGTTCACTGTGAAGATTTTATTTAACTACCCTTGTGAAGTTGAAACATTTCTCGAGGTCAGGCTAAACAGTATCCAGCCACCATTGCTAGGGATGTTAAAAGAAAGATATTCCATTCACCAAATATAGTCAGAAAATCAGCTGACAAAATGAAATTTAAAAATACTATCACTTTGCAGAAGAAGGAATCCAAAGGTAATAACCCCATGTTATTTTAACAGCAACTGCGGTGATAAGTTGAGCATGATAATGAACTCTGTCTAGCAGTTGACACAGAGGATTATCGAGATGTTAATTAGCTGTTTACTGTGGTCAAATGGTCCAGGGTTTAATTCCATCAGCCTCCATTGCTTGACTGTGTGATAACAAGCAAGTCAGTTAACCACAGCTGATTCTAAAAAAAGTCCATGGAGATCAGTGCTCTACCCAGTCAACAAATACAAATAAATAAACAAATAAATAAATTATTACCATGGTCGATCTTTCTGATGGGGGAGAAGACCCCTATTGACTTTGTGGTCTTGACCCCTCACAAAAGGAATGGGATACTACCAAACAAACTAAGGACAGAGATGCTTTGGTTCAAGTGGTTGTTTCCGTAACAGCTTGTGTATCTCTCCTTTGTTGAAAGTCCACTTATTTCATGTTTATAAATCTTACTTCTATGCTACTGATGCCAATTGATTACTTGACATTCCATTGAAGTGGTGTTGGTTATTACTTTGGTGTCACAAGACACAGGACAAACCTGTTCCTCAGTATTAACTTGGCGTTCACTGTAACTGGTGCATTTGGTTGTTATTACATGACACAATAAACAGTGACACTGTTTTTAATTTTTAAGAGTGGAATAAATTTTGAACCAGGCTACCACTGTTGTTTCCATTCTCAGGTTGTTGGAATACTGTATGGTGACAGTAGGTGGTTGGGAAAGGGAACCTACTATTACTACTACTTGTTGGTACTTTTAGGCAGCCTCTAGCTGTTCAGTAATGGGCTCCTGATGATGAAATATGGATAACAGGAAAGGCCCTCCACATGTTGGTTAGTATGCTCCGTGGGACACTTTCTATACTCTGGAGAATGCAGCATACATTTATATATTTCAGTCTCTCTCTCTCTCTCTCTCTTTCTGTCTATCATCCATCATCCAAAGAATTGTTATGGTAAGTTTTTTTTTCTTGAGCAGAGAGAAATCTGAATTTTACCTTCTCTCTTTGAGAGAGAAACAAGGTCAGAAATTACTAGTAGGGTTAACAATGCATGAATACTTCTCCCACACAACTAAACCTGGATGCTCCAAACTTTTTCTTTTCCTTTCTTTATTGGATAAACTAAAAATACATAAGTTCTGTTAGGTGGTTTGTAGGCTCACTGCATTAAATGCATAGAATTGTGAATACGTGAAGATAGATGGGAGTATATATTAGCAGAAGCACTAACCTGTCTAGGTTACAGCAGTGATCCTTGTCAAGAGTGCCGGAACATAGGTCAAAGGGGGTCAAGCACTCCATACTTTAAACAAAATGATGAAATGTGTCCGCACTTCCTGTCTCAGATTTTCTTTAAAATAAAAAATGCTGCACTTGTCCATTCAGAAAAGTGACATCAAAATATTTACTTCACAGAACAAGAAAGTGTGTGTGTGTGTGTGTGTGTGTGTGTGTGTGTGTGTGTGTGTGTGTGTGTGTGTGTGTGTGTGTGTGTGTGTGTGTGTGTGTGAGTCCTGTTGTCTGTGAGTGTTTATGAGTGCGTCCATGTGAGTGTTCGCAGGTGCATGTATGTGAGTTAAATATGGGAATGTGCACGAGTGCATGTGTATGCAGGTGTATATGCGAGTGCATGCATGGGAGAGTGCATGCGTACATGTGTGCATGTATAAGTGTGTAGAGGGTTCAGACTCCTACACAAGGGAGGTTGCTCTAGACAACAAATTTTTAAAAATTTTAAAGCATGTTTTAGAGGAGTTATACTGCTACTAATTTTGCAATACTGGTACAACAAAATTGCACGTACAGAGGTAAATTTCATTATTCTAACATATAACTTTCACACAGCTATTCGTGGAAAATATTAATTATTCATTTTATTGCACTATTCCTTTTTTGGAGTTAAAAGCTGGCAATGCAGAATTCAGCAAATATTACTCAACAAATGCATTTCTGTGCAAATTCATCATATGAGGAATCCAGCTCTATTATATTGTGAAACAGCAACTTGAGGTGACTATAATGCACAAGTGCATGGGATGTGTGGTGGTTTTGACCACACAGAAACAATATTTTGGAATGCTTTGTGCTGCTCAGTCAACAAACTTTTATCTGAGTAATTGACAATCAGTATTTTGTTATATCTAAACAAAACTTGAACCCAACAAGGGTTAAACGTGTAAAAAAACAACAAAACCAAAATACAGAGAAATCCACTTCTTTATTATTAATGAATCTTTTAAAAACTAAGCGCATTCACCATTTATAAATGGCTTCTTCAGAGTTAATAAGAATCAAAGACATCACTTCATTAAATAGTCATAATTATCATTGTCTAACCAATAACATCACGTTCCTATTGAATAATTAATTAAATTAATTACTTAACAGAGTCTTTGTTTAAAAACAACATAAATCTGTGTGTCCTTACTATTTAAACATGCAAAACTTATATGTATATATAAATTGCAAATATAATGAATTAATAAATTAATAGAAAAATTCACCTTTGTAAAAACCTTCTTTTCAAGAATAATAATCTTCTGTATAAAAACGCTTCCTTCACAAATACATCAAACTATTAGTTTAAAACTTAAAAAGCTGCAAGCTTGCACAGTCATTAGATTTCATTAGCCCTTTGCTTTTAGGACTGGCATAATAGATATGCTGTCATTCAATCTGGGGGGGGGGGGCATGTTGCATTTAATCTAATTTGCCATTTGTATTCCATTTCTTCTACCCTGAGTTTATTATCCCCACCTCTTTCACTTGGAATCACCCGGTAGAGTACAAAAAAAGTAAACCTCTTAAAATTGGGGCATATGGTACTGTGGGTGAAAAGGGCATTATACGTGTCTTTATTTTTAATTGCTTTGAGGTGTTCTGCTATTCTGTCTTTTAGTCTCTGTATAGTTTTTCCCACATAAAACCCCGGGCAGCTGGTGCAGGTAGCCAAATAAACCAACATGGTTGTGTTACAACAACATCTGCCTGGAAATGGTAAAGACCTACTGTATCCTGGTACTGCGACATATGGGCCATCATTAATATATTTGCAGTATTTACATGCCCCACATTTGTATATGGTTGAAATTGTTCTTTTGGAAATTGGCCTCTAAAATATTTTGATGTTATTTCCCCTACTGAATACCACTCTGGGGGGGTCTGTCCCAATCTTTCTTTCATATTAGCATCAAAATGTATGTCTCATACTCTCCTGAAGGTTTCCAGTATTATGGGTGTCTGATGATTATATCTCAAAATAAGGGCATCTGAATTTTGGGGTTTAACATTTTTTCTGTGGACATTAATGCCCACCCCATAAAACTGGGGGAAAAGAAGTATTTCTTTTACTTAATACTTCATTCCGCACCTCCAAAAGTAATTTCAGCGGGTAAACTCTATCTAAGAACATACCAATTAAAGTGTATATCTCTTCTTGGTATATCACATTGTCACTAATCAAACATGACAACCTCACCATTTGGCCTTTAATGCTGCTTTTCCGTAGGTGGAATGGGTGGCAACTTTGATAGTGCAATAAGGAGTTACAATAGGTTTTTTTCTTAAAAATATTACTTTTTAGGCCATTCAACATTTTTGTAAGATGGATATCAAGAAAATCTATCATGTCACTATTCCAATTACTGGTAAATATAAAAAAAGAGGTGGTACTATTCAAATAGTCGACAAACTGCCTAGCTTCATTCCCGTCCCCTTTCCAATAATATTAATATGTCATCCAGAAAATGGTTATATAGGATTATTTGATCTTTGTAGGGAGACTAAAAAACAAGCATTTCTTCCCAATGTAAAAGTACCAGATTTCCGAAGCCAGGGGCACACTTGAATCCCATGGCTACGCCTGATACCTGGTGAAATATTTCACCCTCAAAACCCAAGTAATTGTTCTTTAACACAATTTCCATTAAGAATACTAGGTTGTCAATTATTTCACCATGTAGCTTTCTACTGTTTAGGAGGCTCTCCCTGAAGTAATTTAAACCTTTTCATGCGGAATGACTGAAAAGAGATTTACCACATCTATGGTAAGAAATGAAAAATTGTTTAAATCTCTCATGTCACTCAAATGTTCTAGGCAATGCCAAGAGTCCTTTAGTATATGTTCAGTCTCAGTTACAACTTGTAATCCTATATCCACAAATGATGCCATAGACTCAGTTTTCGAGCCCTTTGCTGCCACTATTGGTCTAAATGGGGGGTTGTTAATATTTTTGCAGATTTTAGGGATCCCAAAAACAACAGGTATAACTGGATATTCTACATTAAAGTAATTAAATTCGTTTTCATGTATTATCCCCTGGAAGAGCACATCTAATAAAAACAAGTCTATTCTATAATATGCGATATTCATCTCGTTTTTAGAGATTCTCTGGTAAGTAGTGCAGTCATTTAATATTTCATGCATTTTTGCTACATAGTCAAAATGAGACATAATGACAACCCCACCACCCTTGTCTGGCTTCATTATTCTCACTTCACTCTTGTTAGCCAGTTCAAATAGGGCTTTCCTTTCTTCGATGTCAAGGTTGTCATAATAACTGAAATTCCAGTAATTGGAATAGTGAAATGATAGATTTTCCTGATATCCATCTTACAAAAACGTTGAATGGCCTACAAAGTAATATTTTTTGGAAAGAAATCTATTGTAACTCCTTACTGCACTATCAAAGTTGCCACCCATTCCATCAATGAAAAAGCAACATTAAAGGCCAAATGGTAAGATTGTCACATTTGACTAGTGACAACGTAATATACCAAGAAGAGATATACACTTTAATTGGTATGTCCTTAGATAGAGGTTACCCATTGAAATTACTTCTGGAGTTGCGGAATAAAGTATTAAGTAAAAGAAATACTTCTTTTCCCCCGATTTTATGGGGTGGGCATCAATGTCCACAAAAAAAAAATGTTAAACCCCAAAATTCAGATGCCCCTATTTGAGCTATAATCATCAGACATCCATAATTTTCGAAACGATTTGGAGAGTATGGGACAGGCCCCCAGAGTGGTATTCAGTAGGGGAAATAACATCAAAAATATTTTAGAGAGGCCAGCTTCCAAACAAACAATTTCAACCATGTACAAATGTGGGGCATGTAAGTACTGCAGATATATTAATGTTGGTCCACATGTTGCAGTACCAGGATACAACAGGTCTTTACCATGTCTGGGCAGATGCTGTTGTAACACAACCATGTTGGTTTATTTGTCTGCCTGCACCAGCTGCCCGGGGTTTTATGTGGGAAAAAACTATACAGAGACTAAAAGATAGACTAGCAGAACACCTCAGAGCAATTAAAAATACAAACACACATAATGCCCTTTTCACCCACCATACCATATGCCCCAATTTCAAAAGTTTTACTTTTTTTGTACTGGACCGGGTGATTCCAAGTGAAAGAGGTGGGGATGATAAACTCAGGGTAGAAAAAATGGAATACAAATGGCAAATTAGATTAAATGCAACATGTCCCCCTGGACTATATGACAACATATCTATTATGCCAGTCCTAAAGCAAAGGGCTAATGAAATCTAATGACTGCCCAAGCTTGTAGCATTTTAAGTTTTAAACTAATAGAAGATTATTATTCTTGAAAAGAAGGTTTTTACAAAGGTGAATTTTTCTATTAATTAATTCATTATATTTACCATTTATATATACATATTTTTTAAGTTTTGTGCATTTAAATTGTTAGGATACACAAATGTATGTTATTTTTAAACAAAGAATCTGTTAAGTAATTAATTTAATTAATTATTTAATAGGAATGTGATGTGATTGGTTAGACAATGAGAATTATGACTATTTAATGAAGTAATGTCTTTGACTCATTAATTCTGAAGAAGCCATTTATAAATGGTGAAAGCACTTAGTTTTTAAGAGATTTATTAATAATAAAGAAGTGGATTTCTCTGTCCGCCTTTCGGTTTTGTTGTTATTTTGTTATATCTGCACATAAATTAGTATGCAAACCTTCAGACTGTCCTGCCCTTACCTCACTACTCATGAACTATCCTACTCAAAAGGTCTCTCAGATCTGAAAATCAACACCTTCTACAGGTACACAAACCTAACCTACCTGCTGGCAAACTTCAATACTCATGTTCTATAGCCATGGCCTGGAATGCTCTTCCATTAACTCTTAGATCTAACCAAAACATTCTCTCATTCAAAACTTCTTTACAAAATTACTTCTCTTCTACAGTATCTAGAACTACACTTGTACCAAGTCTCCCTCTTTTATATCCTGACTACCTCTACTTCTGAAATTCATTGTTATATTCATACACTTGTCCTAATGTTTCCAGCCTACCTCTTTAAGTAATCTCTACCTATAAAATTGCCTGGAATAGGCTGACTACGTCTATGGCAAAAGCTTCAAATAATGTTGCCTGCTCACAAATATGAGATTACTCTGTAATATAAGTTTGAACTAATTGTAACTAATTGATATTTGTAGTTTTACCTCTACTTCTACCAATTGTTTAATTGATTGTCTATGAATTTGTTTTTGTGGAACTTCACTAATTGTTCAATAATGTTAATTTGTGTAGCTTTTCTCCATGGGCCTCCACTGAAAATGGGCTCTTACTGGCCCAGTGGACTATCCCAGTAAACAAATGCCAATGAATAAATAAATAAATATCTAAAAGATCATTACTCATAATTCTTAGCTAATGGAAGTTACTCATATGGTTTGTTTTCTTTTATATAAATGTATGTTTGCTTATGTCTTAAGTGATAATTCAATAACGGTCAGCCTTTGTCACCAGAGCAGGCATGTAATTTGCCTCAGACACAGGTGAAAGACTCTGCTCTGGCCAAGCTGGTTCCTCAGACCACTCTTCTTTTTCCTGAAATCCCTCTGGTGTGGTAAACACAGCCAGTATAGGCTGAGGGGTTAGCAATGTCCTCTGCAGCTGTTGGGGTCCCCTCAGTGGAAAAGGGAGAGCAACTTTTGTTGTTGTTGGGAGAAGGAGAAGGGAAGGTGCCACTGCTCCTCCGGAATGTTTTGCCCATCCCTGAGGAAGCTACTGCTACCATTAAAAATGTGTTTGCCTTAATTTTCTTGGCAAAAGGAAACGAAACTTATAACATCTCCTGCTCCAGTTTCTCTGGACAGGAGCAGTTTATTAAGTCTGACTCATGGTCATGTTCAGCATACTGACCTTTCTTATCAGGAGGTTTCTGGTAAGAGAGAAAGGAATTCCTCTTTTCCTGAAGAGATTCAAGAAATTAAATAGAGAGAGGAATGTGATGAAACAGATAGTTCTTTTCAACTTAGAATTCTGATTCAGACTCAGAGGACAGCATGTTACCTCAATCTCCCTATCGATGACTCTCTTACTCCTATACTATTTCCAGAATGAATTTCCACAACCTTCACCCATTTCTCCAGTTCTGTCAGCTCTAGAGAAAGTGTGTGTCACTGCCTGCAACTTTCCTGATACTCAGCCTGCTGCCCCTAAAAGAGGTAAATAGACTGTATAAAGTTCCTCAGTCTTTTAAATTTTTATACACTCTTCCAAAACGTGACCCAGCAGCTTTAGCTTTAGGTAATCCAGCTGCTGCCAAGCATTTTAACTCTAATCCTTCCCCTTCTGATAAGGATGGTAAAACAATTTTTAAGTTTGGGGAAAAAGTGTTTGCTTCTGTAACTTTGATTTTTAAAATTTTGAATTGTCAGGCTCATGTGTTAAGGTTTATTCTGATTAATTCTAAAAATATGAGGAAAGTTTTATCTACAGTTTTTTCCTGTGAGGAAAATCTGCTTTGTGTGGTTTGGATTCTTTTATTTTTCAGGTTATTATTCATTTAAAGTGTGTTTATGACTTTAGGTACTACATCCAGTAAGGTTGCCACTGCTACTATGTTGAGGACGTTTGCCTGGCTTTATTCTCAGAACCTCCAGGAGAATGTAAAAATGAGATTTTTAATTCACTTTTGCATACAGATTTTGGTATCACTGCTGCAAAAGTTATCAAAAATGTGATGCAAGGGTTAACCTGATACAAGGAATCTCTCAGATTTTTTTATATCTCCTTATCTAAATTGTCCAAGGGTTTTTTGCTTCCCTGTTCAACTGTGGTAAGAAAGAGAACAAACAGTCTCAGCAATATGCTGGTGAGCAGATATTAAAAAAGAATGGTGGGGAGGTTCTTGAAAATAAAACAGGAACTCCCTCCCCAAAACAAAGGACAGTCAAATAAGTCAGAATGACAATGTAAGAGGCATTGTTCCCCCTCCCACCCTGGCAGTCTCCTATCCCTTCCAGAAAGTCAAACTCTCCATTTCTCTCTTTGCCAACAGGGTGTTTCAGACAAATGGGTTCTGACACTGACTCAGGAGGAGCACAGATGTTAGTGTGAAGAGATCCCGTCTTTGCAGGGAATTAATCTACATCCACCAGATCAAACCCCTCTGTTCCCTCCTGTCCTACAGCATATGCTTCATCATAGATAAATATGGATTACTAGAAACAGTTCCTCTTTCCCAGTGGGGAAGAGGATTTCATTCAAGAATGTTTCTGATACCAAAGAAAGAAAATGACCAGAGATCAGTTATGGACCTTTCTTCTTACACCAGTTTTTCGTAGTGCTGAAGTTCAAGATTCCTTCACAACACAATCTCTTACCCCTTCTTCCCCATTTGAGACTTTTTGATAACCTTAGATTTAAATAATGCTTATCAACGCATTCTTATTCATTAAGGCTTCAGATGATTCTTAAGGTTTTTTGTGTCTGAATTACATTATCCATTCTCTGCCTTGCCCTTTAGGCCCTCCACTGCCCCAAGAGTGTTCACAAAGTGTTATAGCACATTGCATGCTATAAAGTATCCACTTTTTTCCATATTTAGATGACTTGTGGATCTATGCAGATTCTTTTTCAAACTGTCAGGAATCTGTCTCTTTGGTGAGAAATCTCCTGTGCAGGCTGGATTTGCAACAGAATCAAAGCACAAAGAGCTTTCTTTCCACAGAAAAAAAAGGTGTATATTTAGATCTATTCCATGGGGTTTCCCCCAGATCCCTCTGGTGTTGCACATACAGCCACTATGGACCAGGGGATAGCAATTCTTCTACAGCTGTTGGGGTTCCCTTGGTGGGTAAGAGATGGAATACCTCAGGATTCTAAACCTCATGGCATCTATGATTCTCATGATACCTCTGGCAAGACTCCACATGAGAAAGATGCAATGATATCTGAAGTATCTTTCATGCCTCTCAACCTCTTACAGCAAGAAATCTGGACAAAGTTATAAACAATGTGGAAATCTGGACAAAGTTATAAACAATGTGGAGACAAAAGCCCTAGAATAGGGACATTTTTTTTAAATATTGCTCTTACAAACATAGAAATTTGACAGAATAACAGGGTTTGCATCAGCATGAATTTTCTAAAGGGTACAAAGTCTGAACCTCAAATGTTTGTTATTATTTTCTGATTTCACTCCATTTGTTTTCAGTGTTGCAATGCTCAAATACCACACAGAAACCAGAGTTCAATGCTGCCTGTTAAAATTTCTGTCCTTCTTTCATTTAATCATTCAGATTTTTAGCACACAGACAGTCTTTGTGAATAATATACTCAAAGGCAATCCATTCACGCTTGGAATGGGGCAATGAGAGACAGTGGTTTCATTGATAATTTGAATTTGAAATTTTTGTGGAATTATTCTTAGTGCAACTACAGTTTGCCATATATGTAGCTATTCAACACATACATATGCACATTTTTTATCACAATTAACAGAAGAAGAAAAAAGTGAAAATGTCCTTTCAGGTTACTACATGCCCCTCTGGACCTCTATCCCATACACCAGCCTTCAGCTTTCTGATCCATGTACCAGATTTGTGTTCACCTACCACAGTATCTACATGGTAAGTTGCGGCAGTAATATTATAACATAGTACACTTGTTACATTCAGGTTTTTCTTATGATTCCAGTTTCACTTTAATCAATTGCAATGTCTTCTAATGGTCAGGGTAAAATCCTTATGTGGAATATCAGGGGATTAAATTCTAAAATAAAATTAGTCTATAAGCTACAAAAGTTCTGTCATCTAAAATACAAGTAGGCTGTCTCAAAGAAATTAACCTGAAATTGGCCAATATCTCTCAATCATTACTTCATTCAAGATGGTGGTTTCTAGCTGCTTACAGTGACAAGACCCCAAAAGGGATTGTGATTCTGATTAGAGATAGCTTAGGAGGAGTTAATGTGGAATTGATTATGAGTAACAGGCATCAGCAGGGTGCTGTCAAGGTCAAAACATCATAGGGACATATACTAGGTTTTATGGATGAAATGAAGAAGATGGAACTCCATTTAACACTTTCTATGCAGCACTAATAAAACTAGGAGGATGACATTTACCAATTCTCATGGTGGTGGGGGGGGGGGTTGTATTGTGCTTTCAAACTTTGCAAAGGATAGAATCCAAGACGAAAAGCCTCAACTCAAAAATGTAGTCATATAATACAGGACTGGATGAAGGAATCATTTTAATTGATACCTGGAGAGTCTTGAATATTGCTAGACATGGCTTTACCTTTTTGCATGACATAGTTGGCAGATTAGACTTTTTCTTAGCCATCTTGTGCTGGAGGGGTGTGAGCTCTTAAACTGGTTCCAGATGTTTCACTGGATCATAGCATAGTAATTTAGGACTGCAACAGTGAACATTTGCAATGTACATCTGTCATAGCTAGGTTGGGCTTACACCGTTTCAAGAATTTAAATAATACAAATGTTCTTAGCCAGTGAATTACACACCTTTGGCAGGAATTTTTCTGTTTGTTTGAATCCATTTGGCAAGTATGGGGAACATTCAAATTAAATCATCTTGATTATGCATTTTGGGCAGAGAAGATACAATGAATCATACTCAAATCTTATTAATTAATTAATTTATTTATTTATTGTTATTTTTTTATTTTACATTTATTGATTGGGATAATCCGACTGGATATATGTCCATTTTCAGCAGATGCCCGGGGAGAAAAGCTTCACATACCAAAAAAGAGATAGTACATACATCACTGAGTGATAAACTCAGGAAGACATGTTTATAAAAATATAGACAAAGAATACAGGCAGATATCAATATACACACTGTGCAGACTTACATCTGGTTGGCAAAGACGTATCAGAAAATGTGAACATAGAATACAATCAGATCTCATAACTTCACAATGCTTAGACATTCAAATGCTATGAGGCATAGAATCTTGGCTAAACAGCAGGTTGGGTAGCAAGACATGTATTAGTGAAGTTGTTAGTCATGTTTAGAACAAGCCACAGCCAATGAGATGTGAGGTATTTTTTGAGTTCTCTTTTAAATAGGGGTAGTGAGGTTTCCTTGGTAATGGTAGTAGGGAATAGATTCCAGATTTTACCGGTTGAGTTGGCAAATATAGTATCGCCTGCCAAGTTGTTGGATTTTTGGGTCAGTATCATTAGTTTATCAGCTGGGCATAATGGCCTGGGGGTACTATGAGGGGTGAGAATATTTTTGAGGACAGGGGTGTTATCAGGTTGATGGAGCATTTTATGCACTACTATAAGCTGGTTGAACTGTAGAAGGGTAGGCTACTCTAGCCATCCCAGTGCTTTGAGGTTCTGGCAATGGTGGGTCCTAAAAGCCATACCAGTAGCGAATCTGGCTATATGATTATAACATCCTGATAATTTTTTGAGATCGGTTTTGGATAGGTTGGTGAGTACAGGGAAGGCACACATAAGGGTAGAGAGGAGGTGTGATCGTGCAATAGCTACCCTAGCTAGGGTGTGAGGAAAGGTTTGGCTCTGTACAGGGAGCCAAGTTTTTTATTGATGGACTTAATAGTGTGATTGACATGTTTATCAAATTTAAAGTTGTTGTCTATTATTATGCCTAGAAGCTTTGTATGGTTAGAAGATGTGTATGAGAGGAGGTAGAGTATATTAGCATTGAGTCATTTGCATATTGGATTCAGGTGGCTCCTGGGATAGTGGTGTGCAGATCATTTATAAAGATAGAGAAAAGAAGGCGACCTAGTATGGACCCTTGTGGGATACCTAGGGTTAGAGGAAGTTGGGATAAGACAGCCTGCTGTCTACCGTTTAGGTAGGAGCGAAACCATTGTATTGCATGTTGGTCTAAACCAATGGTTTGTGGGGTATTGAGCAGTAGCTGAAGGTTGACCATATCAAAAGCTTTTGAGAAATCTAGGAAGAGTGCTGAAGATAGTTTGTTGTTGTTATGATGAAGATTGATGACATTAAAGAAAGACAGAAGAGCCGTGGTGGTACTTTGGAATGGCCTAAAACCATGCTGAGAGTCGGCAAGCTTTCCGTTTTGAATAAGAAAGTGCATGATTTGTTTGTGTATACATCTTTCCATGATTTTAGCATGTAAGATGGCTAGTAAAAGGGTAATTCTGACTGTCTAGATGACAGGGACTTAAAACCTTTTAGGTACCCGTTTACTGAGGATGGGTAGGAGGCACTAATGGGGGGCAAAAAAGGCTTCTACTAGAAAATCATAAATTAGCAAATCAAAAAGGTTTTCTAGTTAATTCATAAACATAATCAGAATCCTTTCAATGTAGTGTTCTCTTGGTTTACAATATTTGTGAGTTGCTTCCTATCTCCTGTGTTACTGCTCTATCAAGGTTCATTTGAACAGCACGTTTATAAAAGATACATTTGATTTTATCAATAAGGTTAAAGAAATTACTATTTCTGAAACTGATCTGTTAGTGACTTTAGATATTAGATCTCTTTATAAGGTTACACTCAATGCTGAAAAGATGGAAGTTATGAGATTAGAATTATTGAAATAAAAATTATTTTCGAGCAAGATGGTGAGTTTGCTAATGAAATTATTAGATGTGATTTTAAGCTACAACTTCTCTGAATTTAAAATCAGCTTGTATTGTCAAACCAATGGCATGGCTATGGGGGCAGCAATGGCTCCCAGCTACGCTAATACCTTAATGCATGGGTTGCAGACAGCTAATATTTGGAAAGTACATTTTCGGTTAACATTGCGACTTTTAACCATTTTATTGATGATGTATTTTTTATTTGGAGATGGGGAGAACAGTCCTTACAGAATTTTATCAAGTAGATAAATGGTATTAATTCTTATGTAAAATTCACGTGAGTATAGTTCGACATATACATTTTTTGGATGTTACTGTCTTTAAAGTTGATAATAGGCTTATAACAAAAATATACAAGAAGGATGTGCATAACAGTGCATATTTGCATTATAAAAGTATGCACCCTAAAAAGACAAAAGAAAATATTGTCAAAGGACAACTTATGCAAGTGAGTAACTTGACAGTGATAGATCAGGCTTTTTTAGAAGAAAGTCTAAGTTTATGTAACAAATTGTTGAATAGAGAGTATCCAGATAAATTAGTGCCTGATATTTTTAATGAAGTGAGTAACCTTACAAAACAAGAAAGGACTGACACCAGTAAGTCTAATGAAAGGGACTTTAGAACATCTATGCAGATTCAGAACAGTATTGATGCCAAAGTGATCAAAAATATTATAAGTAATAATTGGAGGATTTTTAGTGGGTGTTCTGAGATTATTAAACTAGTAGTTGATCATCCAGTATTCACACAAAAGAAGGGGAAGAGTTTTAAAAATTATTTCCAAGCTAAATTGAATATGCTGAAAGAAAAGTGTAGCAAAACTGGTATGGCTAAATGTTTGAACTGTAATTTGTGTGATTATCTGTACATTGATGCCAATGAAATTAATATCAATAATTACAGTATAAGGATCAAATGATGTTTTACCTGTAAGTCTAAATTTGTAGTTTTTTCTTTTGTGTTATGTGAATGGCATTTTATGTGGGCTGCACTGTGAGAGAATTATACAAAAGGATATATGAAAACAAATATGCAGTACAGCCAGGAGATGAAAGGAATGCCTTGGGAAGCATTTCAAAAATGGGAAATGTAAGGTTGCATTTAAGATTGTACTACTGGATGATATAAAAAAATCCAATCCAGTTTAATGCGGAGGATAAATTGGGGTGGTTGACGTAGTCACGGCAGGTCAAATTAAATGCATGTTACCCTCCAGGGTTGACTAATTTGGTCTGTAGACAGTTCAGGCATTATCTTGACATTACAAATATTTTAGAACTTTTGATCAGTCGTTCATTTCTTGTGAAGGTAAGGAGAAGGGACAACCTGTGTCAAAGCAGACTATTTCTAATGGATATATTGGACTATTACATTTTGTTACTTCCACCACAACAAAATGATTCCAGGCAAGCTCAAACAGTATTCTACCAGAGCCTAGGCTTCATCTATGGCTTTTTGGAAAGGTTGAATTCTAAAATTATTCTAGAAGCAGCAACTTGATCCTCTGTACATACTTTTAAAAAGAACTACAAGCCAGATTCCTTCTCCAGGTCAACGTCAAGTTTTGCTAGGACTATTCTCCAGGTATTCCTGGACCTTTCCCCTTCCACCTCCCAGTTGTTCTAAGCTATGGTGATCTACCCATATAGCTTAGGCAACTGCAGCAATGATTAATATGAAGAACATAGTACAGTTGTGTAAATAAATTTACCATACCAGTAGATATTCAAATGATCCCTGCTGCAGTAGCTGCTCACTCCTTCCTTCCACCTTATTTTTGGTGTGTTTTTTATGCCAGTGTGTGGACATTTTTTTATTTTTGCTATTCCTAGCAATGTTTCCTCAGGGCTCAGCCTCCCTCTCTCAGTTGACATGAAAGCTCTGAAGGTCTTGGCGCCTAAACCTGTCTTTTTAGCTAGCTCAGCTCAAGCTAATTGTTTGGATGCATGGAAGGTACCCTGAAGCTTTGCAGGACATAACATGTATAAATTAGGCTATTGTAGCAAGTATCATTTGAACATCTACTGCTATAATAAATTTCCCTAAACAACTGTACTTTTCTACAAACTAAAATTTTTACATGCAAATTTGCATTTTATTTCAATATTATTTTCCACAGTTGAAGTACTAGCTGAATGGAAAACTCATAATGCAGATTTAAGTAGGAAACTCTGTGACTTTGTGTATGTGTGTTCTTTTAATCAAACTCAGAAATCAGCATTTATTGTCCAGAACATGCTAGGACATACCAGAAGAAGAAGAAACAAGGACTCTGGTTTTAGTCTATTTCTGACTATTGTGTTGACAGCTCACTGTACACTTTTTATTCTGAATTTGGAAATGGCCAGCCTATCCTGACTGTATGAACTTTCACAATATAAAGTGCAGACTAGGCTGTCTGGACTATGGCCAGAAACAGACTGAAACCATAGAGTTTGTGCCGTGCTGCAATTATATTTGTTTTCAGTGTTGCAATGCTCAAATACCACACAGAAACCAGAGTTCAATGCTGCCTGTTAAAATTTCTGTCCTTCTTTCATTTAATCATTCAGATTTTTAGCACACAGGCAGTCTTTGTGAATAATATACTCAAAGGCAATCCATTCACGCTTGGAATGGGGCAATGAGAGACAGTGGTTTCATTTATAATTTTAATGTGAAATTTTTGTGGAATTATTCTTAGTGCAGTTTGCCGTATATGCAGCTATTCAACACATACATATGCACATTTTTTATCACAATTAACAGAAGAAGAAAAAAGAGAAAATGTCCTTTTCAGGTTACTACATGCCCCTCTGGACCTCTGTCCCATACACCAGCCTTCAGCTTTTTCTGGCACCTCTGATCCATGTACCAGATTTGTGTTCACCTACCACAATATCTACATGGTAAGTTGCTGCAGTAATATTATAACATAGTACACTTGTTACATTCAGGTTTTTCTTATGATTCCAGTTTCACTTTAATCAATTGCAATGTCTTCTAATGGGCAGGGTAAAATCCTTATGTGGAATATTAGGGGATTAAATTCTAAAATAAAATTAGTCTATAAACTACAAAAGTTCTGTCATCTAAAATACAAATAGGCTGTCTCAAAGAAACTAACCTGAAATTGGCCAATATCTCTCAATCATTACTTCATTCAAGATGGTGGTTTCTAGCTGTTTACAGTGACAAGACCCCAAAAGGGATTCTGATTCTGATTAGAGATAGCTTAGGAGGAGTTAATGTGGAATTGATTATGAGAAACAGGGATCAGCAGGGTGCTGTCAAGGTCAAAACATCATAGGGACATATCATACTAGGTTTTATGGATGAAATGAAGAAGATGGAACTCCATTTAACACTTTCTATGCAGCACTAATAAAACTAGGAGGATGACATTTACCAATTCTCATGGTGGGGGGGTTGTATTGTGCTTTCAAACTTTGCAAAGGATAGAATCCAAGACGAAAAGCCTCGACTCAAAAATGTAGTCATATAATACAGGACTGGATGAAGGAATCATTTTAATTGATACCTGGAGAGTCTTGAATCTTGCTAGACATGGCTTTACCTTTTTGTATGACATAGTTAGCAGATTAGACTTTTTCTTAGCCATCTTGTGCTGGAGGGGTGTGAGCTCTTAAACTGGTTCCAGATGTTTTACTGGATCATAGCATAGTAATTTAGGACTGCAACAGTGAACATTTGCAATGTATACCTGTCATAGCTAGGTTGGGCTTACACCATTTCAAGAATTTAAATAATACAAATGTTCTTAGCCAGTGAATTACACACCTTTGGCAGGAATTTTTCTGTTTGTCTGAATCCATTTGGCAAGTATGGGGAACATTCAAATTAAATCATCTTGATTATGCATTTTGGGCAGAGAAGATACAATGAATCATACTCAAATCTTATTAATTAATTAATTAATTTATTTATTGTTATTTTTTTATTTTACATTTGTTGATCGGGATAGTCCGACTGGATATATGTCCATTTTCAGCAGATGCCCGGGGAGAAAAGCTCCACATACCAAAAAAGAGATAGTACATACATCACTGAGTGATAAACTCAGGCAGACATGTTTATAAAAATATAGACAAAGAATACAGGCAGATATCAATATACACACTGTGCAGACTTACATCTGGTTGGCAAAGACGTATCAGAAAATGTGAACATAGAATACAATCAGATCTCATAACTTCACAATGCTTAGACATTCAAATGCTATGAGGCATAGATACTTGGCTAAACAGCAGGTTGGGTAGCAAGACATGTATTAGTGAAGTTGTTAGTCAGGTTTAGAACAAGAGCACAGCCAATGAGATGTGAGGTATTTTTTGAGTTCTCTTTTAAATAGGGGTAATGAGGTTTCCTTGGTAATGGTAGTAGGGAGTAGATTCCAGATTTTACCGGTTGAGCTGGCAAATATAGCATCGTCTGCTGAGTTGTTGGATTTTTGGGTCAGTATCATTAGTTTATTAGCCGGGCGTAATGGCCTGGGGGTACTATGAGGGGTGAGAATATTTTTGAGGGCAGGGGTGTCATCAGTTTGATGGAGTATTTTATGCACTACTATAAGCTGGTTGAACTGTAGAAGGGTAGGATTCTCTAGCCATCCCAGTGCTTTGAGGTTCTGGCAATGGTGGGTCCTAAAAGCCATACCAGTAGCGAATCTGGCTATATGATTGTAACATCTAGATAATTTGTTGAGATCGGTTTTGGATAGGTTGGTGAGTACAGGGAAGGCACACATAAGGGTAGAGAGGAGGTGTGATCTTGCAATAGCTACCATAGCTAGGGTGTGAGGAAAGGTTTGGCTCTGTACAGGGAGCCAAGTTTTTTATTGACGGACTTAATAGTGTGATTGACATGTTTATCAAATTTAAAGTTGTTGTCTATTATTATGCCTAGAAGCTTTGTATGGTTAGAAGATGTGTATGAGAGGAGGCGGAGTATATTAGCATTGAGTCATTTGCATATTGGATTCAGGTGGCTCCTGGGATAGTGGTGTGCAGATCATTGATAAAGATAGGGAAAAGAAGGCAACCTAGTATGGTCACCTGTGGGATACCTAGGGTTAGAGGAAGTTGGGATAAGACAGCCTGCTGTCTACCATTTAGGTAGGAGTGAAACCATTGTATTGCGTGTTGGTCTAAACCAATGGTTTGTAGGGTATTGAGCAGTAGCTGAAGGTTGACCATATCGAAAGCTTTTGAGGGATCTAGGAAGAGTGCTGAAGATAGTTTGTTGTTGTTACGATGAAGATTGATGACATTAAAGAAAGACAGAAGAGCCGTGGTGGTACTGTGGAATGGCCTAAAGCCATGCTAAGAGTCAGCAAGCTTTCCGTTTTGAATAAGAAAGTGCATGATTTGTTTGTGTATGCGTCTTTCCATGATTTTAGCTAGTGGTGAAAGAATGGCTATAGGTCTAAAGTCAGATAATTCTGTGGAACTTCCTCCTTTATGGAGAGGTATAAAATGTGATATTTTCCATATTGCTGAGATGGATTCTTCTGAGATGGATCTGTTGATCAGAATAGAAATGGGAAGTGCTATGGCAACAGCTGCTTTTTGAATATATTCAGCTGGGAGGTGGTCAACAGCTAGTGTAGTAGGTTTTAGCTTTTTGAGTAAGGTCCAGATCAGGTTGGTAGGTTCGGTTTGAAAAGTGAAGGTGGGTTGGGTGCTGGTTGGATCAGGGCTAGATGTGTCAGAGCTGGTGTTTGTGTCAGATGGAGTGAGATGGGTAGCTAGAGACTGGATAGTTTCAGTAAAGAAGGAGTTGAAGCTGTTTGTAATTTCTATAGGTAATTTATCAAGGGCAAGTGATGGGTTAGGAGTGGTGGAACAGCCTGGGTGGAGAAGACTGTTAATACCAGCCCAGAACTTTTGAGGGTTTTAGCTGATATTTTTGTTGTGGGAGAGTGTAGTGATTTTATCTGTCTGGAATGACAGATTTTTTGGTCTGATTCCTTAGCTGCTGGTATCTTACTTGGTCCATAGGGGCTTTGGTAACATGCCACCTGGCCCAGGCGTTGTTTCTTAGTTTCATTTTGTTTTTTGTTTCTTTAGATAGCCATGGTGCAACTGTGGCTTTTACATGGATGGTATGGGTAGGAGCATGGTGGTTAAGGATAGCCATAAATCTGGTATTGAAGTACTCAACTGCGTCTTGTAATGGGAGTAATTTCAAGACATTCCAATTACATGCTTTGAGTTCATTTTGGAGGTTGTCAAGGTTAAATTTCCTGATGTTTCTTATAGATTTGTAGGTGGGCTGGTTGGGAAAGTCAGCTTTGAGCCTAATAATGTAGGTAAGGCAGTGATTACTTAGATCATCGGGTAATACACCTGACTTGTACTTTTGGGGGTGGCTGCTAATATGTATCCAATCAAGGATACTATCTTTGACTCTATTTTTGCTAAATCTGGAGGGGGTGGCAATGATCTGAGTAAACCCGTGGAGGTTTAAATGGTTGGAGGGAGTTTCAGAGGAACAGGTGCTCCAATCAATGTTAAAGTCCCCCAAGACAATGGTTTCCTGGGGATAGTTAGAAGCTAGCCAATGTAAGATATTTTCTAGATTATTACCATTCTTGCCAGATGGAATATAAATGCAGACAATGTATCTGCATTTATTTTTGTTTATTATTAGTTTGGTGATGAGAATTTCTGCATTCCCAAACTGGGGTGGCTGTTGGGTGTCAATTGTTATTGTTAGGGTAGACTTGTATAGTACAGCTACCCTGCCACCTTTCCTGGAGATCCGGGCCAATCTAAGGATGTTGTACTGTGGGGGGGGTTATTTCGTTATCTTTGATTATTGGTTTTAGCCAGGTTTCTGTGAGGCAGAGGATATAAGGGGAGTGAACAGCTAAGAGTCCATGTAGGCTATGGATCTTGTTGTTTAGGCTTCTGATGTTGAGATGATAGACCAGAAATAATGCAGAAAAGGAATTAATTCAGATTACGAAGCGATAGGTAAGAGTAGCCTGTACAATAAAGCTCAGCACGGGGAGATGTAAAGACTTAAAAGAGACATTAAAGGGGCTAGATACTCACTCCTGCATCAAAATGGGAGCCGATAAAATTACTAAACTGGGTGAGACAAATAAACTCTCTCAAGCTCTGGTCACATTGTCTTCCAGAACACCAAAAAGAAAAGAAAAAAATACACATTACATACTTTGTGTGAAGGGCTCATTTCCAATTCAGCAAAAGCAATAATCTCAACCAAGATATTCTATATTCATAGTTTATACTAATCCTCTACCAGAAATGTCTAATAATAAATGGAAAGCTTTTTTTTCAAAAAAATAAATGGGTACATTTATGAGTGGATCCAATGGGATGTCAAGCTACGTCTATTACTTTGGTGGAGCTAAAACAAGCAATGCAATAATTTAAATCAGGAAAAGCCCCAGGACTAGATGGCTTGCCATTCAAATTATACAAAACCAAGGAAAGAAATAACACCATCCCTACTAACCTTATTTAATGAAACCATCAGAAAAGGGAAGCTGGCTTACCATACCTGAGTGGTGAATACAGTTACTTTTCTGAAAGAATGAAAGATCTTATCCTTCCGATGCCAGTGAGACAAAATATTGCATAAGGTACTGCCATCTCAGTTGGAGAAATTAATGTCATATCTCATTGGTGATACTGAGCAGGGCTTCATCCTTAACAGATATGGCATAACAGGTATATTAAGGATTTCCTGCAACATTTAATAACTGAGCCATTATAAGAACAATCCAATGGTCACATTATTTATTTTAACAAAGACTTTGATTCGCTATATTGAAATTTTTTGGTGGGTTCTTCACTCCTTTGGTTTACCAGAGGAATTTCTCGTATGTGTAAATTGCCATAGAAACAACCCATAGCCCAAGTCATTACAAGTGATATATTTTCCAACTCATAGGAATTGCACAGGGAAATGAGACAGAGGTGTCCATTATTCCCACTACGTTTGTCTTAGCAGCAGAATTACTAAGCCTTTATCATAGATGACAGACAGACCTTTTCTCATTGGGGTGTGCCATATTTGAATACGCTAAACTTAACTGATATCTGGTTTGCTGATAACCGCACTCTTTGGTTAATGGACTCCCCAGGTACATATAGTGGAAGTGTTGAGGGTTTTGCATAAATTTGGGTCTTATCAGAATTAATGCTTAATTGGACAGAAACCATAGCACTCTCCTTAAACTCCCAAAGTTTCCAGAAGAAAGAGTCCAATGGAGTTTAACATTTGTTTACCTAGGCATTAGAATAATTTATTCTTTTAGCAGCCTGTGCACTGACAACCTTCACCTAAATGATTTTTGCAAAGATAAATGTATTACTTGGTCATTTTAAAACTCCCACTGTTAGGAAAGATTGTAACTGTGTAAATGTTCTTGATTCCAAAATACCTTTTTCTACCTTGTTGTATTCAAGTGTTACAAATAAGATTAAATTTTTTTAAGCTTCATCAGGGACAATAGGCATCCCAAACTTGCAAGGAAAAAATATTATGACCGCCAAAAGATTGTGTGGATTGGGACTTCCTGTTTTAAAGAGCAGCAGACTTAGCACACTTAACTCTAGCCACAGGAAATGCAAGACTCCTGTGAATTTTGCCTGTACTCTCTCTCATGCATGTAGAAAACCAAGCCCTCACTCCCCGGAAGAAAGAAAAGTATGGGATCCTGGCGGATATAAGATTAGAATGTGTAAAAGGCTGGTCCAAGCAAAATAGTCAGGAGCTTCTAACATATGGGATAGGATATAAGTTAACAATCAAGTTACTATAACAGACCCACTTTTTTACACTAACTAGATGGAAGGCAATATTTTATATTGGTTAGGCTTCTTTCTTAAGTAAGACTAAAAGCCTGTATCCTTCACAGAATGTAGAGGAAATTACAATAATGATGATTTCCCCTGGTGACAATACCTGCAGCTATGATTTCTTAGCCATGATATTAACAAAGAATGTAATGATCTAGTCACAGTGATGGTGAGAAAATAAAGTGATGTATTCACCATAACGTTATGCTTGTGTTGTCTATTTTCATTCTCCACAACTGATGGGTTTTGGATCCAATTTGGTCGCTTCTTCCAGATCCTTGGATCCAACTCTCAAGCACCTTTCTTTACCCATAATGCCCTGTCAGCCTAACATATCTCAGTTTGAGTTTGCTGCCTTTAGTAGACAATGAATAATATTTTAATATTTTAAAAAGGTGTAGATTAAAAAAATAGAACTGGAGCTCAAACAAGGAACAGTAATTCCCAAAGTAATATCCCTTGGGTATCTCCAACAGTAATGGGAAGAGTGTTGGAAAGATAGGAAGTTTTTTTTTTTTGAAGCTGCTACTTTCATTCATTCCTCAACTGATGGGACAGAGTCCACAGCTAGATGAACCATGGGTAATCCTTATGGAATGATGTTTTAGAGTACTGCGGAGCCAAAAGCAGGACTGTTTCTACAAACTTAATCCAATTTGTAATGAGCAATAAAATAGTAAGCATTGGACCAAGTGGCAGTTGTACAAATGTCATCTATGGACGTTCTTGACCAGCAGGCTAAAGATACAGCCATAGATCTTGTGGAATGAGCTCTAGGGGGTTTTGGCAAGGATAATCCACTTTTACTACAGACAAAGAATATGCAATCTGTTAACCATTTGGCCAGGGTAACTTTAGAAACTGGCCTGTCTAATCTGTTACATGGAAAGGATACAAATAACTGATCAGTCTTCCAGAAATCTTTGGTCAGATGGAGATATAATCAAAGTTGTCTATGTACATCAGCTTAGGAGGGGTTGGGGGTCACACAAGACATATCCAGGCCAGACCCGAAAGCCTCCAGGAACATCGACTCTCCTTGGGACGGGGTGTTGGAAGACCAACCACATTTTTGCTTTAGGAGTTCAAGTATATCACCAAAGGAGACATCTTCAGGTGCAGATCTGGGGACCCTTCCCCTTCATTGAAATTGGTATCCTCAGTCATAGATTCCTGATGGGAATCTAAGTATCTTCTTTTATATGTTCTTCTCCAATAGACCTCATCGGAGGATGGTCTGGTGAGTTATCAGAAGTGACAGACGATTCCTGAGAGACTGACTGGAGAGTTGAATAGGTTGGATGTCCCAGTGGAATACAAGAACAAGGCTCAGAGCAATGACCCAAAGACGGTAAACATATATGATCCAAGGGGGTGGGGATGTCCTTTCTTTAGGTAAAGAGAAGGCCCTCTCCGCAATATGAAAGGCAGAATTTGTAGATAATACTGAAGCTGGGGGTATCATAACTGATATCTACTGCACCATTGACCCTTGAATCCCCCAAAGCCCCCACTACCTGAGGATGGGATCAGTGCCAAAGCTCTGAGAGGTGTGAATGGCTCTGATAATTTCAAAGTCAACTCCAGTCCCCTAGATCCAGTGCCAACGCTTCAGCTCTGATAAGTATTCCTGCTCTGAAGTGTTCAGACCTGGATGGCTCAGGGTGGTGCCCACAGTTGAAGGAACAACATGTTTTTGGATCTGACAAGGACACTCCCAGTGATATCAGATCCAAGGGCTCTAAAACCACAGGCCAGACTGGAGAAGGAGTAAACAAAAGAGGACTTTTAATGGGCAGGCTCATGGATCCAATGGGAGATAGAGAAAGAATTATCCCCATCTGGATCTGAGTTTTGAAGAATTTCCTTATCATCTTATCCACTTCAGCATCGCACAAGCTCCTGGAGGACCTAAGCAAGGAGCTAGTAGACAGGGGCTTGGAATGTTTATGTGAAGACCTCTGTAAAAATGGTGAAGGGAGTCAAATAAGTATCTGATCTGGCAAATAATGACCAGATCCAAGGAGGTTTTGTTTTTGAAGTAGTGGGATCCATGGGAGTCAGCTATGATTTCTTTGAAATTCTGGATGGTGGCTCTAGGGATGGAACAGAAGATGTTGATGGGTACAGAGACCTTCTTTTGGTATCTTTGTCTTTGGAAGCCAAATCAGACTTTATTTTGATTTCTTGGAGTGGGTTTGAGCCCCAGTTGAAGCAGGAGAAGAAGAAGAAGAAGAAGAAGAAGAAGAAGAAGAAGAAGAAGAAGAAGAAGGAAGTAGGCTCTTCAAAACTAATTTGTTCTTCTGTCAGTAAGTGCCCTGCTGTTGAAGCCAGGATATATGGAACATCAAGAAACTAAAGAAGTAGTGCCCAACCAATAGACATTCCCTGTGGCATATGAATTGAGGATTTTTGTGCACACAGGAAATGCATTTTTTAAAACCATTTGGCTTGTCTGCCATAATGGAGACCAAGGATATTAACCCAAAACTAAATAACTAAAAAAGAAAGGCAAAACGTATACATATAGGTTTAGTATCAAAATGGGGAAATTAAAATAATTTTCCACCTTTTGATCGAACCATTTTGCCGAAATTGGTAATAATGAATTACCAAAATTTTGGAAATGGTAACACAGAATCGACATTTGAACGCCAGAAGTTCCAGTGTCGAAATTCCGTGTTACCGGTAATATTTTTACGGGGGGAGGGGCAAGCCCCCCTTGCACACCCCATGTGGGGGGCTGTGCCCCCCACACCCCCTGTACATTATATACTCCAAATCCGAGAATGCGCTACAGTGAGGAAAGAGTATATTTCCCAGTCCTTACTGTAGTACAATCTGTTATCAGAATGTTGAGTCCACATTAGAGAATGCACACTACCATTCTCTAATGTGGATTCGAACATTTTCTGGATCGGCATTATGAAAACTTGAAAACAGCCTTTCGACCTTCTCAGCTTTGTATAAGTGCCAATCTAAATTTTGATAGTAAACCTATTTATATATATATATATATATATATATATATATATATATATATATATATATATATATATATATATATATATATATATATACACACACACACACACACACACAAACACACACACACACATGCTTTTCTTTTTACAAGAAAATTCTGAAATTAAGGGAGAACAGGTAAAAAAGTTTAAGGGACAGCCCTTCCAAAAAATAAATAAATATAAAAACTCACTGTTTTATAGTAAATTACAACTGATAGCTCGAGAGAGAGTGGATCGGTGTCTGCAGCAATATGGTAGTAAAAGAGATCCGAGCCATGTTAGGTTGGTGGGGCATTATGGGTAAATTAGGGAGTTTGAGAGTTGGATCCAAGGATCTAGAAGAGGCCGAGCCAGATCCAAGTCAGATCCAAAACCCATCAGTTGAGGAATGCATAAAAATGGCAACATCAGATTCAACATTCCTGATTCCCAGACCCTGTCTGCTTTCATTGCTATATAATGCTCTTGATGACTATAGTTCAGATTTGTCTGAACACAAGGGACAGCAGTAGTCCATACTGCTTGAAAAGGAAATTTGTAGACTCCTTTTCAACCATTTACTGACAATGAGAAAGATTTGGTTAGTTCTATACCATCTATTCTTTACTCACTTCAAGAAAATTAATTTTGACACCTTACACCTACAGAAAGGGAAAGATGGGGATGTGGTAATGGGATCTGTTGGAGGTACAGTAAAAGAAGAGAAAACTATCTTCATGTGATTTGAGTATGTCCACATAGCTCAACCATATGGGAAAGATCCATGCACTACTGCCTTGGCCCTGAGATGAAATATCCCTCTTATAGCTTTGGGCTTTTGGATTTAGGCACCCATTAAATGATGCACCTCTTATCAGTTTAGAAAATAATTTTTAATCACTGGGAATGGCTATTTTACATTGTCATAGTAATAAGTTAGGCCTTGCACTTTGAACTGAACCTGATTATATTGTTTTGAATGAATTATGGTTTATTTTCCTCTTTGCATGGAATGCACTAACTTAGACTTTGCAGTATATTAACTCATTTCAAATGACTGTTTGTGATAACTTTTTATTTATTTTTTAATGGACTACTGATACACTGTTTTTTTCACTCATGCTAATTATCAATAAAAGGTGGGTTACAAAAGAACAAAAAAATAAATTCACAGAGGAGAACCACACAAAGTGTAAGAAACAGCTGGTTATAAACTTTTAAGTTATATTCTTTGCACATGCACATAACAACAAATGCTCATACTTGATAATATCACACTTCATGAAAGGATAAAGTATTAGTTTGTCAAAAGAGATGATGTAGGTAGTAGACAGAAAAGTGGTTTAGTGATTAAAACTTCAACCTTCAAGTTGTGGACAGTGAGGTTCAGCCCTAACCTCCAGACAAATCTATGTAAATTGGTATGTTCTACCCAGCTCTGCCTGGGATTTCTCTAGGTACTCCATTTCCTACTGCAATCCTAAAACAGTCTGGTTGATTGGCTTCTTTAAACCATGCACATTTATTATATCCATCTTCCTTGCTACTGTGGCAAGGGTGATGACTGACATGTGTCCGCATTAGTTCAGTTCACCACTGAAAAACAACTCTTGTGCCTAGTGGATGTCATCTAAGTAACGAATAAGTAAATAAATAAATAAACAATCAACCACTGCATTTTTGTTTCTGTTATCCAGTAGCAATCTTACAGTCATAGTACGTTTATGAGATACAATGATATGCATGTCAGGTGCAGATGGGATATTTGCAGTTTGAACAAAGGGCATTAAAGTACAGTTATGTAAATAAACTTACTGCAACAGTAGATGTTCAAATCATCACTATTGCAATAGCTGTAGCTACATGGGTTATATCCTGCACAGAATAAAACAAACACACAGCTTCCCAAGCTTTAAGGGCATCTTCCATGAACCCAAACCATCATTCAGCTTGAGCTGAGCTAAAGAAAAAGAGCGCATTGGCCTCCAAAGACCTTCAGAGCTTTCATGCCAATGGACAGTAGGTGTCTAGAGCCCTGAAAAGATTAACTCTAGGAAACTTAAGTTAGAAATGTTCACCCTGAAAACAAAAACATACAGAACAAGGGGGATGGAGGGAGTGCACTGCAGCAGCGATCATTACTTACACAACGGCACTATGTTCAGAATATTGATTACTGCTGCAGTAGTCTTAGCTAATGGGTAGATTACTAAAGCTTAGGCTAAATGGGAGGAAGACGAATAAAGGTGCAGGTGCTCCTGGAGAATGGTCCTTGCTAAGCCTGTACTAGATCAGGAAAAGGAATTTGTTTTGTAGTGCTTTGTAAGGTATACACAGAAGACCAAGATGCTTCTTCCAGAATACTTCTAGAATCCAACCCTTTCCAAAATGATACAGATGAATGCAAGGCCCTGGAAGAATGAGCCTTGACCCTGACATGAATTGCACTACTGTGGTGGGCATAGCAAAAGATAACAGCATGAGAAAACCATTTTGAAAACAATATGCTTTGACACAGGCTCCCCTTTCTTTTTCCCCTTCACAGGAACTGAACAACTGATCAGAGTTTCTAAAATATTTTGTTCCATCATGATAGCACCAGAGCTTTTTGTGGACATCCAAGGTATGCAGCATCCTTTCTTCCTCATTTTTAGGTTCTGAAAAGAAGACAGGGAGATGGACAGCTTTGCACAAAGTAAACTTGGATACCACTTTAAACATAAATAAAGGATTAATTCTTAAGGAAACCCTATATTTGTGAAAAATAAGATAAGCTTGACACACTATAAGAGCTTACAACTCAGATACCCTTCTTGCAGAGGTAACAGCCATCAGTAATTCTATTTGCCATGCTATGAACCTCAAGTCAGCCTGATGAGCTAGTTCTAATGAACCAAGAGCTATTTTTTTGGAAATAAAATCAATATCCTATGGATGAGTCACCTGTTTCTTAGGAGGCTTGGTATTGCAATACCCCTTTCAAAACATTTTCAAATGAGATTGCATTGAAAGAGCGGGATTTATGGGCAGACATGTTGAAATGACCAACAAATGAACTTTGATGGAGGAGTATGGCAGGCCAGAGGATAATAACACACTCAAATAATGTAGAACCAGGGAGACACTAACCCTGAAAGGGTGCTGGTTCTCATCTTGGCACCAGCTAGAAAGTATTTTCCATTTACTAATATATGATTTTCTAGCAGCAGATTTTCTTGCCTCCTTCAATACCCTGCTGCACATCCTCAGAAAATACATGCCTAAAAGGTATGAAGATTCTGTCATCCTGGCAGTTAATTGCAGTTGTTTGGGGATGGGCTGCAACAAACACCCCTTGCCCTGAGTAGGTCCAGTCTGTGAGGAAGCTGAGGAACTTGTATTAACTGCCCTTCACCATTTCCAACAGAAGGGAGAACCAATGTTACTTGGGTCAGAAGGGAGTCACCATAATGACTTTCGAAGAATCCTTCTCAATATTCAGAATTGCCTTCAGTATTAGTGGAAAGGGTAGAAAAGCATACAGGAGCATTCCTGTATAAGGAAAAGAGAATGCATCTGTTTTCCAAACATTCTTACATGGAGTCCTGGAGCAGAATTTTGCAAACTGTTTGTTCTGACTAGAGAAAAAAGATCTAGCTGAGGTGTTCCCCACAGTTTAATCAATTAATGGAAGACCTCAGATTCAGTTTCCATTTGTGTGAGTCTGCCCTGGTCCTGCTCAGCTTGTCTACCATAAAATGCAAGATGCCTGTAGAGTGTGATTGTGCTGTAAAGTTATATCCCATGCTGTGAGTATTGAGAGCATTTATAAGTGCCAACAGCCCTTTTACATTTCTGTTTTGGTCCAGCTTTTCTATTGCAAAGACCCTGAACTTTTATCCCGTTACAGACTGTTCCCCAATCGAAGTCTGAATTGTGTTTTACTATAGACTGTGCTGAAGCTAGCAGGAAAATAGTATAATTGGATTCCAGTAAAATTGGTCTATCCATCAAAGAATCTCCCTTTTCACAACCCCCAAAACTAGAATCTGGAAAGTCAGGGGATGTTGATGTTGCGACCATACAGATTCTAGTTACCACTGAATTTTACTCATGTGGAGTCTTGCAAGGGGAATCATAAATGCCACAAGACATAGAATCCTAAGAAATTCCCTGACTGAGACAGATGTCCAAATGGAAAAACCCAGGAATAGATCTAGATACAAATCTGCTTTTTCCTGTGGAAGAAAAGCTCCTTGAACTGAGGTATCCAGAAGGGGTTACCTTCACTTCACTGACAGACCATTTCACTGACTTGTACTTGTAGGAATTTAAGGCAAATAACAGGGATTTGTCTCCTTCCCCAATGTAGTGTGATCCTGGAGTTAGTATATATAGTTGGGGGGTGGGGGGCACAGCCCTCCACATTGGGGGTGTGGGGGTGAAGCCCCCCCAATTTTGGTTTAAATTCTGTACATTTTGTGTTATATTCTTGTTTTAAACCAAAATAGGTTGGGGGCTTCACCCCCCCACACCCCCTAATGTGGGGGGCTGTGCCCCCCAACTATATATACTAACTCCAGGGTCACACTACATTGGAGAAGGGGACAAATCCCTGTTATTTGCCTTAAATTCATGCAAGTACTAGTTGTCAGTGAAATGGTGTGTCAGTGAAATGAGTTTCAATGAAATGGTCTGTCAGTGAAATGAAGGTGACCCATCTAAAAGATACTCCATGAAAACAGTCCTGAGAGAAGGAGTTAAACAAGACTTTTGTATGTTCTCCTGGAATCCCAGACTGTGTACAAGATGGCTCACTCAAGTGAGAAATTCCTGACACTTTGAAAAACACTCTGCAAAGATAAGCAAATCTTTTAAATACATTACATTCTAAAGAATGTTATTCTGAAGATAGGCACCTTGTAAATGCCCTTGGTCAATGGATAGTCCAAAGCGTAATGCAGACAACTGAAAGTACAACTGAGACAGAGAAAACCTTGAGAACTCTCTGAAATCTGAAGCTGTAGGAATGTGATGATAAGCATCTTTTAAAACTAAGGTCACAAGAAAACTAAAATGGGGAATATGAGGTGACCATTTGTGAAGAGACAACAGTTTGAACTTAGGCACTATCACAAACTGGTTTAGAAAGGAAAGATCAAACTGGTTTAGAAAGTAAAGATCCAGGACTAGTCTCTTTGAATCTTCTTTATATGGCACCAGAAACATTCCTGAATAGAACCCTTCTCCTAGCTAAGAAGGAAGGACCTTTTCTATCACCCAGGAATCAGCAGGTATTGAATGACAGGATGGAATAGAGGAGTTTGATTTGGCAGATGAAGTGGAGTGCCATGGAAATGAGGGAGAGACTCCCTCTGCCATCTGCAACTGTGATAATATGCTTTCAGAACCCATTTGTCTGAAACTATCTGATACTAAAGAGAGAAATGCTGGTTCATATTTTCTGGACAGACTTTAAAGCTTGCCAGGGTGGGAAGGGGGTGGAGATTCTTGCAGATTGTCATTCACACTTGTTAGACTGTTCTTTATTCTGGTGGGGGGTGGTATTCCACCTTTCTTCTTGGAACCTTCCTGACATTGTTTTTTTAGAAGGTCACTTACCAGCAGTTTGTTGTACCTGTTTACTTTGCTTTTTGTAAAAGGTGTTTATGGATCTTTTACACCCACCTGACCTACCACCAACACCAGTAGATGGGACCTCTGTTTAACATCTCAGTCCAAAGGACAACACACTCAAGACTGCAGCAACTCTCTTATGCACTCTGATTTGTCAGCAATCCATCTACCTGATATGAGAATAGAACCCACAACCTTCTAAAGCTGTTCAGCCACTGACACTGCTGATGTTTTAGAAACTGGATGCCCATCTAGTTAAGGCTACTGCAGAAGTGATCAGTTTGATGACCATCACAAAGTCCAACCAAAAACTAAAATCATGCCAGTGTGTTCAACCCCATCAAGGTATTTGGAACAAAATGAAAATTTGCGATAACAATTTAAAAGGGCACACAGATATAAAAAAATGTTTTATCAATTTCTGACCACTGTGGTCCTTTAAGCTCAAATGCAGTATAAACCAGAACCAATATCCATAGAATACATAGTCATTTAAATAGGTGTCTTGTCTCTACATACGTGAGATCAAATCCCTTTGATTATTCTAAGTCACTTCCAAATAGCTTATCCTACAAGTCTGCTGTATTTTGTTTGTAATGCTTCTCCTTGCTGTATTGAAAACTGTAATTCAAGTACTATGGAATTTTTTGTTTGTTTGTTTTACCATGTATTTATTATTTCATTGTTCAATACATTTCTATGGAGCGTTTCTCCCTGGACCTCTGCTGAAAATGGATTTTGTGCTCAGTCCGACTTTCCCAGTAAACAAACTAATAACAAGCAATAACTAAACACACAAATAAATAAAGTACACAGTCAGAAAGCCTGCACTGCTGGCTTCACTTAGGCAATATTTTTCCATGTACATACCAACCATGTGATAAAATATTCTTTAGAACAAATGTCAACAGGTGCCAACCACAGTATTTTTGTTTTCTGCACATCCTGCTTCCCCTACATCTCCATAGCTGAATGGTTAGTCAGATGAAAAAAAAAAAACCTTTCAGATATTCCTCTGGTAAAGCAACTATCAAAAGTGTCTTTTTTTTTTTTTTTTTTTTTTGAGAGCAAGCTGTCAAGCCCCCACTATATAGAAGGCTTTGTCCCCTTCACCCTCACTTAAATATGCCAACTTAATGGTTACAAAACAGTGAAGCAAATTGAAAAGGCCATGTTAAATGAATTAAGGCCAGTTCACAAAGAAAAACAGAACCAGCAGTGATTTAGTAGCAAATACTGATCACCAAGTTGAACAGTGACAAGTTAAAAAGGACAAGTCAAAACCCTACTGAGGTACAGCTCAATGAACAGTTAGGATAACTCAGTATTTTTCATCATTTGATAGTTGACAAAGTTAAGCTCACTTTATAGTAAAAATTGTAATCAAACTGCAACTTAGTTACACAGATAAAACATGTTTTGTTTTACTGTTCATCTACAGTATTCAGAAAAAATAGAAACTAAATATCTATACCGTCTATGAGATATTTCACTCACCTGAAGGTGCAATATTTCTGAACTGCTGGCAGAGGGTATCAAGTTGTTTAATGGTTAGTGTTCCATTCTGTGGTGTCTCTAATGCTGGTGGGCTTGGGGGAGGAATAGGATCTGGAAATATTTTCACATCACCATTGATGTAAAATTCCGACTCATGTAAAACCAGCTCATATTGGATCTTTGTTGCACTTTCAATGTGATGACGAGCAATTTCTATCAAATGGTTGACACTAAAATATACATATTCAATATAAGAGATATATTAATAATGATACAGTGCTTATTTGTTACACTGTAGAATAAAACATCACAGTTATTGATGGCAAGGAGGTTTACTAAGTAGCATTTAGCTCACTGCTTTCTCATGTTAATACTGAAAGAGATAAAAATTATAAAATATAAATGAGATGGAAAATGATTATGCCACACTATCATTGTTTCTTTCAGAATGACTTTATTTATCCATAGACAAAAAGTAGATTATTCAACAAAAGATAATGTAAAATGTGTGATTTTGGGCAGTGTAGTGTCATAATGACAGTGGTTGATGAATAGTTCTGATCATAAGAAGACCACTATCTGTTTAATCTTCCCAAGTATGATACCTAGTGGTTAAAAACTGTATCTCTTATAAGTTTCTCTTGCACTCTGCACTCCCATATATTCCACCTTCCTTTGATCCATACTATTACTTTGTTATACATGGTCTCCACCTCCCCTCCCTTTGCTTTCCTTTTCAGTGATTCAGTTTTATTTATTCCAACTAAAAAATTAGGACGATGTACATATAGGTTATGTCCCTCAACCCTTACAAACTATGGACTCAACATGGTCATTTAAGCTAAGTCATTATCTTATCACAAAGCCTGGTCTTTTATGCTAAATTATTATCTTTTCACAGTTATCAACACAAATCTCTGGTGTTTCCAGCTCTGTGGTGTAGAAAGAGATAAAGATCTGCCCACACTCTAAATGACCAGTGTTTGAGTAGGGTCAGTAAGCTTATTCTGGAGTGATAGAGGTTGTTTGACTCTTGTGCCACACACACACACACACACACACACACACACACACACACACACACACACACACACACACACACACACACACACACACACACACACACACACACACACACACACATATATATGGGTTGAATTTAACAGAATTAAGGGATTAGTAGTTGACTCCAAGCTGCAAGGAGTCAGAAAGATCTGCATAAGGACATACAGTAGTAATCAGAGGCAATTGCATTTCTTAGATGTTGAGGTGTTTAAGGATCATAGTATGAACAGACTGTACACACGTAACTCCCATGTTTTTTTTTTTATTTTATTTTTAGACAGAGGATAAGTATAATTTTACCTAGGCTATGCTAACTAGTCATCACTTTCCAAAGCATACACTCTGTATATAGTCATCTTTATGAAATGTAACTTTGTACTCTGTATAAGTTCATACTGTATGAAATTAAGTTAATATGTTGCTGTTCTGTATTATGTTTGGTAATAGCTTTGTTATTTAACTGTAACTATATTATGTCAATGTGAAGGTTTTCTTCCCAGACCTCTGCTTGAAATGGGATATTATCTCAGTCAGACTTTCCCTGTAAACAAATATCAGATAAATAATTACATGTATTTATTCATTTATTTGTCTACCAATCTTATCTATTTGTCTATCTATCCATCTACTTATGTACTTACTTATTTATCTGTGTGGGTAAGCTATCACATGCTTTTCTTACATGATTCAGTCATTTTTAATGAAGTCTGCAGTCTGATCAAGTCCTGGCTAATGTTATAAAGGTTAAAAGTCCTAATAATTGTAAAGGTGTACCAAGGACTCTTTTCAGACAAGTTCTTGTACAATTTAAACAAATGGTAAGAGTCAGGATATTCAGTTATTAAGGCTTAAAGGTGATTACAGAGATTTTTAACATCTGTATGGAACTATCACTTAAGACACAGGCAAACATTCATTTATATAAAAGCAAAAGAAACCATATTAACATTCTTCTAGTTGCAAACATTATACATCACATTTGTTATATATATAACTATCATTAATCCAACATTACATAATTTGTTCAGTTCCTGCCTTCCCTGAAAGTTCACTCCTCCTCCAAAACATTATGCTGCATGTATTGTTACCAATACTTCCATTTTTTCTATATAATTTGCTCCTACCATTTTCTAAAGATCCCACTAGACACAGTTGTTTAGATTTTGATTTCCATTTTCTAGTAATTGCTTTTTTGGTAGACACCAGAATTAAACTTAACAAGGCCTTACAATGTCTAGGCAATTCTGTTCTTGCATCCCAGCTCAAATATTCATTTCCTAAGACCCATTTGCTCACCCAATATTTCTGACAGAGTACTCTGTAGGGAATTCTGAAGTCTGCAAACTCATTGCACTCCCAAAACACATTCCCAATTAACTCTTTCTTCCCCATTACACCTCCATCATTTACCATATAGCTGAGGAAACATTCTTTGGAGTCCGCTTGGGGTATAAAAATACCTAAGTAAACACTTCCTATCAAAAATCTTAAATCTTTTAGACTTTTGTTGCATACATGGGAGCCATACATATGTCCTGCAACTATTTCATGTGACTTATCCAATCTCTCTCTTCCCAATCTTCTCTAACCTCCTCTGATTGGTCACTATAGTTTTCATGCAATATGTTATATGCCCTACCAATTATCCCTTTTTTAACAGCAGCTTATGTTCTAGATTCAACTAAAAACTTTACCAGAGGAGGTCTTCCACTTAGGATTCCCCTATCCTTTTATGTTTACCTGTACTTTGATGTCAATCCTTTTTAGGGTAGGCAGTCTCTAGCCTGCAGTCCAATGTCTTCTTGGACTCTTCCAATTCTATTACCTTTCTATTTCTAGTTATTTGCTCCCAATACCTTGGTTCCTCTAATAGTTTTCTCCAATAAATTCCAGCCCTCTTTTGCCTATTCTCTGTACCCCTAATTGCAGTCATCCCAATCAGCAAAATCTCCTTCCTCCATTCTTGTGTTGGCTTAGTTCTTAAAATAATTTCTAACAGTTTATGAATATAATATTGCTTCTCTCTTTTTTAATTTCTCCAAGTATTTTGGGTTTCTATGACAGGAATGGACCCTGTTCCTAAGTCAAAATATGATTAACGTTCATGAAATTAGAATTGTTTCAATTTTTGATATTAGCCAGAAGTGCTCTTCACAGCACCCACAATGTGCCCAGTAATGACTCCTTTTGCAATTCATATGGAGTTACATGTATCAGTAACACATCCAAGTATGATTATGAATTCTTTTGTATAAGTTCTGTTGCTCCTACTACTATTGAGCTGTCCCTTATTTCTTAAATTTTCCTGTTTCATTATAATATTTTTCCATTTTGATTTATAGCTTTCTGTTTGTGTTATGTATATGACCTTTAACTGTGTAGCTCTGAAATATCCATTGAAATCAGGTAATCCTAAGCCACCTTGTTCTTGTTGTCAGAAGGTCAAGGTATGCCACGTGACCATTACCCTCTTTCTCTCCCAGATAAATTCCTTCAACTCTTTATTATTTCCAGAACTTCTCAGGTTAAAAAAATATGCCCAGCCTGTATATAAAAGTAAAGGAAATATAACCATTTTCACTGTTTGTATCTTGCTATCCAAATCCACAAACAAGAGCTTCCAGTTTCTCAGCTTTTGTATTATCTCTTGTTTAGTCTCTTCCCACATTTCCTTAGCTGCCATAGCAGAAGCTTTTTAAACTATACTTCCATTTTATTGTGTCCCAGTGAATATGGATATTGTTGGACTAATTCATGTGTGGATACAGAGTTTACAGATATAGCCTTTGCTTTATTTTCATTAATTTTATATCCTGAAAATAATTTAAACAATTTCAAGATGTTCTACAACACTGAGATGTCAAGTACAAAATAATATCATCTGCAAGTAATGCCAACTTTTCTTGATTACCATACCAATTATATCTTTGAATTTTTAAGTCCATTATTTTCTTTGCTAATGGCTCTAAATATAAAGCAAATGATAAAGGCGAAAGGGAACACCTCTACCTGATTCCTCTGTTCAGACACAATATGTTAAAAATGAACCCTCTCACTTTAATTTTTGCCTTCAACAACTTATATATTCTCCTAATTAACTTTATTATTGCATCAGGGAATGCAAATGTTTCCATTGCCCTTCTCATAAAATCCCAGCTTACTCTTTCAAAAGCTTTCTCTACATCAAGACCCACCAACAACAGTAGCATTTTCTTATACTGTGCTTCCTTCTGGATCATCACCATTCTATTAATACTGTCAAATCTTTGCCTCCTCTCCACAAAACAACATTGAAGCATTTATACCAATTTTTTTACCTATTATAGAAATAAACACTTTATAATAATGGTTTAAAATGTAAATGGACATATATGTAGCTGGGGCTGGTGGGTCTTTACCAGCTTTAGGCATTATAGCCACCATGGCAATCTTCAGGATGTTGGTGGTTCCCCTCCTTTTTAATATACTGTTACATGAAACCTTCCCTCCTAGCTTCCAAACTACCACAGGAATATCATCTGTTCCTGTACAATTTCCTAAAGATTGATTGCGCAGCACCTTTTTTAACTCGTCTCCTCTTATCATAACTGTTAATTGTTGAGCCTCATTTACCTCTAACCTTGGCATATTTAAGTCTTCCATAAATATCTCCATTTGAGCTCTTTCTTGATTTCCACATTTCTCTGCTTTATACTAATTTTCATAAAATTTCTGAAATATATATAATACCTCTACAGGATCTCTGCTTATTTTTCTTGTTACAGGCTCCCTAAGTTTGGCAACAATCTTTTCTACTTTCTGTTGTCTAAGTTGTTGTACTAAAATTTTTGTGCTCTGGAGTTATAATAAAAAAAAAGAATTATGTTCTTACCATGATGGTCCATCTGTGTTGTTGATCTTCATTAATTCTTGACTGATGGGTTCGGTTACGATCCTTCAGAACCAACTCAGCCATTATACAATGTTTGCGCCAGCCAAAAACTCTCGAGCTAAGGCTCTACCCATACTGTCTCTCTTCCCATTACCTCAGATCGAGTTTGCCTATCAGTTAAGAAAATATGGAAGCACTGTCTGAAGAACAACACTATGAAACCCCAGGACTAGTTCTGAACCCCCAGGAGTCTCTAGGAGGGGGCAGGAGGGTGGGATGTCAAGAATGAAAGAAGATTGACAACAAAGAGAGAACATTATGGTAAGAACATAACTTTTTAATTTGATGTTGTTCATAGGTTCATAGGTCGGTACTAGGCTATCAGCCCTAGGGCCTATACAAGCCTAGCCATAACAATTCCCTGGCTATTTCTTGTCAATCTTCATTCATTCTTGACTGATGGGGACAGAGTCCCTAGCTACTTTGGATCCTGGGAGGCCCTAAGGAAGAATATTCCTGAGCACCATAGAGCCAAAGGATGCTCTTCCCTTGGAGACCATGTCTAATTTGTAATGAGTGATAAATGTATGTGGGGTAGCCCAAGTTGCAACTGTGCATATGTCTTTCATAAAAGCTCTGGAATAGAAAACCTCTGAAGTGGAAACAGATCTTGTAGAATGAGCTCTAACTATTGTTGAAATTTTGACTTTATTCTGATTGTATATAAAGGCAATGCAGTCTCTTAACCATTTTGACAAGGTGACCTTTGATACCAGTTTGGCAATCTGGTACTTGAAAAGAATAGAAATAGTTGGTCTGATTTCCTAGAGGATTTTGTTTTACCCAAATAAAAATGTAATTGTCTGTGGAAGTCCAACATATGCAAGCAATGCTCACCTTTGTTTGAAAAATTTGGAAAAATACTGCTAAGTCTATGGTTTGGTTGATATTGGACTCTAATACCACTTTAGGAAGAAAGGAGAGATTGGGTCTGAGTGATACTCTTTCTTTGTGGAAGATGATATATGGATGATTCACACACAAAGCCTGTAACTATGAAATTCTCCTAGCAGACATGATAGCTACTAGGAAGAGGGTCTTCCAAGATAAAAACTTGAAGTCACAAGAGGCTGCTGGCTTGAAGGGCTGATAAACTAGGCATTGTAAGACTAAGGACAACCCCCAAGGTGCTATTGGATCTTTGAAAGGAGTTTTTAAATGCTGAATGCTTTTAAGAAAAAATTTGTATAGATGAGACATCAATGAATGATCATTAAAACCATTATGAAAATTCAAAATGGCAGCTAAATGAACCTTAATTGTAGACATTGAGGCTCCCAATTGAAATAAGGTGGCTAAGTATTTCAGGACCTTATCAACTGGTGCCAAGAAATGATCAATGCCATTTGTACATGTCCAAACTGAGAATCTTTTCCATTTGTTTAGGTAAATTTTTCTGGTGGATGGTTTATGGGAAGCCAGAAGTATCTTTTGCACTGGGGAAGACATGTTGTTTTGCCTGGCAATTACTGGAATTGGAGAAACCAGACCGTCAGCTTGAGATGTTGAAGGTTGGGATGCACCAAGCCCTGAGGGTAAGACAGCAGGTCCAGAGTTGGATCCAGAGTCCATAGTCAGTGAACCAGGTGAGGCCAAAGAAAGGGAAACCAAACTTGATGGGGCGAGTAAGGTGCAATGAGAATCACTTTGCTTCTCAACCATTGAGCTTTCCTCAGAAACTGGGGAATAAGTGGAATTGGGGGAAAGGAATAGAGAAGTCCTAGGGGCCAATCATGAAGAAGTGCATCTCTTGGGGACTCCCCACGAGGGGGAATTAGTGAAAGTAGCTGCTGCATTTGTGGTTTATGGGAGAGGCAAACAGATCACATCAAGGCTGACCCCCTCGATGAAAGATCTTCATTGCGAGTGAGGCAGAAGGATACACCTGCTCAGTTTGTCCCCAATCAGGTTGGAGTTCCTCAGGATATGCATTGCTATCAGAAAGCGGTTGGAGGTGATTGCCCATTGCCAAACTCTTAGGGCTTCCAGACATAGAGGGCAGGATCTGGTTCTCCCCTGTTTGTTGATATACCAGACTACAGACATGTTGTCTGATGGAACAGCAACTTTCCCTGAAGGAAGGGCAGACTGAAAAGCTTGCAATGCTAAAAGCACTCCCCTCAGTTCTAGGACACTGATGTGCAAATTGGCCTCTTGTGGGGAACCAAGTCCCTTGGACAGTCTTCCCCAGAAAATGCCCCCCACCCTATCTGAGAAACATCTGTGATCACTATGGCATTGGGCTTTGGGGGGGTGACTCCATAAATTTTCTTCTGGCTTCATCCAACAAGATAAATAGTTTTGCAGTGATTCGTTAACAAGACTGGATGGGACATGGGGTGTGTTAGAAGTGACCACTGCGATGCCAAGAGCCACTGAAGCAGCCTCATGTGATACCTCACTAGGGGACCTAATGTTATTTTTGCTACCATGGACCTGAGAAGTTGTAGTACCAGATGAACAGGAACTTTGTCTCGGGAGGGGATCATTTGTAGTTGCAATCTTAGCTTTAACAATCTGTGATGAGGGAGGGAGGCCACGCAGGATATTGTACTTAGTTTTGCTCCGATAAATTCCAGATCTTCTGTGGGAGACAGGTATGATTTTTCTTTGTTGACTGAAATGCCTAAGGTTTCAGCAAGGTGTAGAAGAAAGTCTATGGTGCAAAGCAGTAGATACCTAGCGGGAGTGGTGAGGAGCCAGTCATCTAGATTTGGAAATGAATGGAATCCCTGTAGTCTCGAATGAGCTGCTATGACTGCCATGCATTTGGTGAACACCCTGGGGGCTATGGTGAGGCCAAAGGACAGTGCTTGAAACTGGTAATGACTGGCTCCTAGCCAAAAGTGGTGATATCTTCTGAAGCACTTGTCCATCTTTATGTGGTAATTTGCATCCTGAAGATCTATACAGCACATCCAATCATCCTTCACTGAAAAGGGAATGATAGAGTGAACCATGACCATCCAGAACTTTGTCTGCTGCACAGATTTGTTCAATAGGCTGAGATCCAAGTTTGGCCTCCAGTCCTGTGTCTTTTTTGGCACTAAAAAGAATCTTGAGTAGAATCCGGTTTCTACCTGGTCTGGTGGGACTGCTTGGATGACTCTTTCATGAAGCAGGTTTTGAACTTCTAGTGCTGCTAGATCCCTCTGACTGGGTAGAACATCAGGGAGTCACCTTTGGGGTTTGGGGAAAAGATTAAAGAGAATGCAGTAAACTCTAGTGATTATTGTCTGAACCAATGAATCTGATGTTATTGTGAGCCAAGCTGAATGGTGCAGAGAAAATCTTCCCCAGACTGTTTCCAGATGTAAGCAATTGGGCCCCCACTCAGGAGTGCTGGTAGGGTTGTCCAGAAAGGAAATGTCTGGGGCCCTGGCTACATGGACCCCTTCTGCCATGGGAGGGGCATCTTCCAGAAGAGTTCCCTCCTCTGCCCTAGGGAGAATATTTGCCATGTGTGTCCTGAAAAGGCCCTTGGGTCTTCTTGAACCACATTTTTCCACTCCTCTGATTCCTGGAGTTAAGATAGTTGTGGAGTGGGAAAACGCATGCCCACAGCAGAAAGTGTCTTCCCATCCTTTTCATACCTGGCTAATGTGTCTCTAACTTTTTGGCCAAACAATGAAGTAGCATCAACAGGAGTGTTGACAAAGGAAAACTTGAAGGGGTCTGGAAAATCACACAAGTGCATCCAGGCATGGCACCTAATGGCAATGCCTGTACCCACTGCTCCAGATGTTCCTTCAGCTGTAAGTGCAACAAGACGCATAGAAGAATTCAAGATCGACTCCAGGGTGGCAAGCTGAGAGGCAACCTTATGTTGAACCTAGTCAGACACTGCTCCTGCTAGGTGTCTGAAATCTCAGCTATCATCTCCCTTTAGAGTCTAGTGAAGTGCATAAAAAAATTCAAGGACCAAATAGCAAAGGTCAATGAAGCAAAGACCCGCTTCCCAAACCTGTCCATTGTCTGGGACTCTCGGCTAGGAGGATGTACAGTTGAACTCTCTTCGGCGAGTTCCTTTTTTGGTGGCTGCCACCACTACCATGACATCCACTGCTAGACCCTTAGCCCAATGGGTTTGATCTTCTGGGGCTGAAAGTATCTCGTCCAGTGTCATGGCAATAGGCTCTATGGTGTCAGAAGCCTTCCATGTACACTAACTGATCAATTTGATTAGTTCATCAGAAGGCAGGGTCAAACAAGAAGTAGATGGATGGGCACAAAAAACTTGGAAGAAAACAGATTCCTCAGAGGATGGATTTGAGGGCTTCCAATCACCCCACTGTTTTAATAATTCCAAGAGGTCTCCAAAGGAGACGTCTTCAGGGAGGGATTGTCTGGACCCTTCACCTTCATCGTAATCTGTATCCTCAGTGACTGATTCTTCTGGAGAATCTGGGTGCTTCTTCTTGTATGATCTTGTATGGGGTGGCTCCTCAGGGGGAAGTTTTGAAAAGGACTCTGAAGAGGGGGACCCTGAACTAGGATACCTTGCTACTCTTGTGCCTGCTGTCCAGACATAGCAGACTGTGGCACCTGCAAGCCAGAGGGAACAAAAATATGGCACTCTAATGGGGATGGAACCAACTGGGAGCCTGCTGAGGCTAAAGCTCTCTCCATAATCTGGAAGGCAGGCCTGCCCAAAGAGGGATGGGAGCCCGGAACCAAGAAAGACAACCTTGGAAATGATGTCACACCCCACTCCAATGACCCACCTACCAGAGTAGGAGCCGAGGGAGGACTTGAAACTACCATGGTCCTGGCAGTCACAGATGGTGCCATAGAAACAATCTGAACTGGTTCAAGGATCCTGGAATTGGCAGCCAAATCTTGGTCCCATGAGTGCGACAGTTCCAAAGGAGCCAGAGACCACAGAGTAGATTCTGATGCTGAGGTGAGATCCACTGTCGGCACCAAGCCACTTGGCAATGGAAGCATCATAGCAATGGGCTCCAAGACCTGGGAGGAGGTTGAAGGAGGAATATATGTAGGAGTTCTAGGATAGTAAGCCTCGGCTCTGGGAGGAAAGGACATCCATGAGGGTGCAGGAAGGCCTGTAGATGCTAAGAGCTATTCCACTAATCTGACTACATCCAGTTCTGATAGTCTCCTGGAGGAATGGATTGACATTCCTGAAGGAGATTCTGGTCTGTCCACAAAGGGACTCAGCTGGTGACCTAAAAAGGGGTCTATTGAAGGGGAATATCTAGTCTGGGGAGTACTTAGAATATCAACCTTCAGCACCATGGTCTGTTGTACAGAGGAAGAAGATGGAACCAAATGGATAGATGTAGCTATTGCCAATGTCGGAGAGGTTGTAGGTGCTGATGTCATGGTTTGAGTAGGTTCAATAGTTGATGGAACCAAAGCTGAGTTAGTTATCTTCAGTGCCGGAGCAGAAGATAGTGACATTTTTGGTACTTTCACCTTCAGTTCCAAAGAGACTGTCGGAACCTGGGATTTTTGAGATTTGGAGTCATGTACCATAGGAGAAGACAACACCAAATGGCTCTGTTTTTTTTTTTTTTTGCCTCAGTCTTCGGAGATTTTGAAGTCTCCACCTCAGACAGAGTCACTAAAGGGACACTTTAACACTCCTTTTATAATTAACTTGTTTCATCTCTCTGCAAGTGTTTGGGCACTAAAGCCCTTACAGATATCACAAGGAATTTCCAGATAAGGGGCACCCAGACAGTAGCTGTAAGAAAGATGTCCTTCAAAATTGGGTATCCTTCTGCCGCAGTCCTTAACACTGTTTAAACCCAGAGGTCCCTGTTTGTTTCTCTGTCATGCTGACCAGTTAGTGCACATGACATGCACAAAGACACACACAAACTCGCTCGTAGAAAAAAAAAGGGGGTTAATGAAGTAGATCAATTAAGTACAGTATATATATTTTTTTAAGATATACCAACTATGGTATGTGAGGAATATCTAAACGGGTAAAGGAAGGGAAGAAAAGCACAAGAGAAAAATAGCAAGGATGGTGTAAAAAGGTTACCAACAGTAAGAGGAAAGAAGAGGCCTATCACCAGCAATGGGAAAAGAGAAATACTGGGAGGTAAAAAAACAGGGGTAGATAGCTCCAAAAGTGTCACAGACAACAAATGTCTCAAATGACACTAAGTATTAAGGAATTAGAGAGTTTTAAAGAAGTATAATCAGAATAATAAGAACATTTTTAAACACTTAGCTGAGAGCATTGGCTGATGTGTCAAATTTTCTATGTGGCAAACAAAATCTGAGGTAATGGAAAGAGAGGCAGTATGAGTAGAGGCTTAGCTTGAGAGTTTTTGAATGACATGAGCTTTGTATAACAGCCAAGTCGGTTCTGAGGGATCAGAACTGAACCCATCAGTCAAGAATGAATGAAGATTGAATACATCAGATCAGTTGCTTAACAGCAATCTTTCTAAACGCATGCATATTCTCCAGATACCCTTTATTTTCTCTTTCTCTTTATCATTCTGCAATTGTGTCTCTTCTTGTTTTGTAAGATTTCCCTTATTCTACAATATGTTAATCTTTGTCAGCCCCTGTAAATAATACCTGTTATTTCTTAACCATACCTCTTTTTCTTTTATTTCTACCTTATTTATAAACTTCACTTTCATTTCATCCTACTCAGTAGCTATAACTTCTGAAGAAATTTCTATCTTTCCTAATAACTCGCAAATAATTTCTCCTACTCATTTCTTAAATTCCTTTCTTTTTAACAGGTAGGTGGGAAGTACCATTGTCTCACTTTTACTTAATTACCCTGCATTTTTATCACAGTTGTTATTGGCATATGATTTGAAATAGTCACTATATGCTTGTCAAAGTATTCAATTAAATGCACATGTTCCTGTGAAATCTAATTTCTGTCTATTCTACCCCAGTTACTGTATCTTGGGGAATAATATGTAAATTCTCTCCGAGTTTCAACTACTGAATTCACATCTTCCATACCAAATTTTCTTTTACAAATGTATTCAGAAATACACCCTTTTTGATATATTTTCCCTTCTAGGTTCCCCAGAAACATTGTCACTGTTGCAAAACAAATTCTAGTCCCCACTTTATAAGTAATATTCCCTTCTGAAAGCTGATTATTTCTCCCCAAATTTTCTTAAGCTCCATTATAGCAGTTTGAGGAGGAATAAAATACATAACAGTGTAATCTACCTCCCTTGCCAGTAGCCCTTTACTACCACAAATCTACCAATACTACCTCTTTTTCTCTTCTATCACTAACAAAGCACTCTAACAATTAGTATAAGTATTCCCTTTTTCTTTTGTTCCTGGTGCTCTGCTGAATATCCATCCTGAAGTCCTTTCTTTAACAAAATTCACATGCTTACTTCTTTCCAAATGTCTCTCCTGTAGTATTGCTGTTTGCACTCTGCATTCCTTTTTTCTTGCCATCTCCATTTGATCATATGTCACATTTTCTGACTTTTTTGTTTTGAAGAAAAATCTTAAAAAAGAACAGACACACCCCCAGAATAGACCCATAACCTATTAACAATTGTTCCAAATTAACAGCTGCACAAACACAGGCACTATCGAACCTAAAATTAAGGTTATCCATGCTAAGGGATCAAGAGACGGCTTGCACCTGTCACCCCTGGGCTTTCGGATATTGGCAAAGGCTCTTGCTACCCCCATAGTGCCTTTTTTAGGCAAGGCTCAAAAGACAAACCCACCTCCATAGGTATCACAGGGGATAAGAAACTAAGAGTAATGCTACTCAACGCCAGAAGTCTAAACCTCAAGATGCTTTTCGACTTTCGAAACTCTCCTTAGCATGGAGAACATCGATATCTGTGCAGTAACAGAAACCTGGTTCAGGGCTCCCGAGAGCACCCCAGCACTACCAGGTTATACCCTGCTTCTTGGACGAACCAAAAAAAGGAGGGGGAGTATCGATATTCATCAAAGATACCCACACCTCCAGGTTGGTGGCAAAGCACGAAGCATCAGAGACTATCCATGTGCAACTAACAGTGGGTAAAACTGCCTTCCACTTTATAGCCTGCTACAGACCACCCTCCCAAACCCAGGAACCCCACTCAGCCTTTCTGAGAACACTGGAAAATATAAAGGTCTCCCCAAACACCATTATATTGGGCGACTTCAACTACCCAAACATAGACTGGAAGCATTATTCTAGCTCCAACACCCTAGCCCAAAGGTTCCTAGAATTTATAAACTCAAATGCTATGGAACAACTTGTTACCACTCCCACAAGAGGGGAAAACATACTGGACCTGATCATCACCAACATGGGGACTCTACGCTCCAGACCAGAAGTGTATCCCTCACTGGTAAGATCAGACCATAAACTAATCTCACTGGATATTCACATCCCGACCCCACCCCCTGCCCAGAAACCCACAGTGAAAAACTTCTAGGCAAATTTCATCTACAAAAAAAACCGAGAATGGAATCAAAAGCCCCCCGGCCTGGAAAAAACGGCCCAGACCACAGAATCCTTTATAAATGCATTCTATGAACACCTTCAGGAATGCATGGATCATCTGATCCCAAATAAAACCAAGACCCAATCCTCCAAAGGCAGGCGTCCTGTCTGGTGGACCCCAGCCATAAAACAAACTATACAATAGAAGGAGGAAGCTACTAAATGATAGAGCAAAATCCCAAAGGAAGGCATCACTGATCAGTATTAGCAAAAACTACGGGCACTCATAAAATTGTCTAAGGCCAGCTTCGAGAAAAATTGCACAGGACACTAAGGATAATCACAAGGCTTTCTTTAGTTATGTTAGGAACCTGGGTGGTAATTCCCAGATATATGCTCAAAATAGTCAAAAATGACAAAACTACACTGAACCCACAGACATTGCCAACATCCTAGCTGATAGGTTCAGCAAACTCCCCCTCCCCACCAAAGGGCAAATATCTATCCCAGCAGAGTGCTGCCCCTGACATCCTCAGATGCTCAGGTAAGAGCCGCCTCCAAAGCAAAAACACAGCATCAATGGGACCAGATGGTGTCACATGAACTCCAAGAAGAGCCAAACCCAAACATAAAACTACTGTTCAATCTCAGTCTTACTACAGGATATGTGCCCAAAGAGTGGCGTACAGCAACAGTGGTCCCTCTCCATAAAGGTGGTGCCTCAACGGATCTTGGAAACTATCGCCCCATAAGCCTGACTAGCTTGGTCTGCAAAGCTATGGAAAGGATCATCATGGACCTCATAAATAAAGATATTGGGGACCTACAGACACTGGATCCTACACAGTTCGGCTTTGTTAAGGGCAGATCCTGCCTCTTAAACCTGGTTGATTTCTTTGAAACAGTCACCAAGGCCATTGACGAGGGAAGGTGGTCCACACAGCCTACCTGGACCTCTCGAAAAGCCTTCGATACAATACCCCACTCGGGCATTATAGATAAGCTCACCAGCTTAAATATAAACCCCTATGTCACAAGATGGATTGCAAACTGGCTCAAGGACAGAACCCACATGGTTAGAATTGCTGGAGCCATGTCAGACTCCAAACCCGTTACAAGTGGTGTCCCAAAAGGCTCAGTCCTGGGACCTCTCTTGTTCGGTATATATTTCGAAGGTACAGGCCAACACGGAAGGACTGTGCTGACCAAGTTCGAGATGACTTGCAACTGGGCGCCCATAATTGACTCTCCAGCTGACACAAGCATCCTCCAAAAGGGCCTCATAGAAACAGACAACTGGTGCCAGAGCAATGGCCTCAAGCTAAATGCCAAAAAGTGTATAGTCATCCCCTGTGGCAAAAACAAAGTGCCCACAAATTACCACATAGGTGGTAATCCATTAAGTACAGAAGAAGTAATTAGGGACCTGGGGACCCAAGTTGATAGCAATCTCTCATTTGACAACCACGTGGCCAAAGTGGTTAGAAAAACATTTTATATAGCCCACCTAATCATGAAGGGATTCACATCTAGATCAGGGGAGGTCATCGTACCTCTTTACTCATCCCTCATCAGGCCCATAATTGAGTACAATGCCCCTTTTCGGATGTACCTTACCAGACACCTGCAGCAACTGGAAAGACCCGAAAAGTACCTCACCAAGAGGATCAAAGGACTTAAACAGATGCCATATGCTGCCCGGTTAAAGAAACTCCAGCTCTACTCAGTGGCATACCACCTGTTCAGACGCGATCTGTGCCTGGCGATAAAGCCATGTCCAACCGAATTAATGGACATGCTGCACCTCAGAAAATCCAATCCCCATGCGTGCGCGCGCCGAGAGACTTGAACCTCAGCACTGAAATAAATAGGACATGCTGGAGGGACAGATTCATAACCCAGAGGCTCCCTTCACTCTAGAATAAAATCCCAGTCCAGGTTGGGCAGAGTCCCTCACTGACTCTCTTCAAGAGCAATCTTGATGAGTGATGGGAGATAGATGGGTTTTACCCGGTTATCACTTCTGTGTCACTGTTAGACAGAGGCACAGTAGACTAACCTCAAAAAAGGACATAGCAAAATAAATTTAAAATGGGTGGCGAAAGCCAAACACATTCTGGCTAGGCTTATAAATGCCCTAGGGCAGATAGCCTAGTATGAACCTATGAACCTATGAACCTAAGACACATGTTACAGCCTCTGCTCCTACTTACAGTAATTAATGTCTGTTCTTGTCTTATGTTTATTCCCTTCAGAGATGTGAAAAACAGCTTGTATGCTTTCAGAAAACAGTAACATTTAGTCTTAAAAAATGCACTGGCTTTTCTTGTCTGGATGTGTAGTCAGCTTGCCTCCATGGAAATATAAAAACAAAATTTACAACTGCCCTGAGGTGCAGACTTCCCAAATCCCACCAAACATGTATTTGTTAAAGCAAACATTTAATTACATTCAGAGTTTTCTTATTTACTTTCTTGTACTAAAAATGTGTTATTAGATTAAGCCAATGGCCTTAATCCAGACATTCAGCTATGCAAAAGAAAGAGAGAACATATCAGCTCTGCATATATTATGATCTGTATACTATTACACCCCATCCCTCATCTCAACAATTTAAGATTACAGCCTAGTAACTATACTTTTGTCCAGCCTTACTTACCTTTTTACATTGTAATGCCTACATTTCTTAAAACTTAAAAAAAGGAAAAAGTTAAAAGTTATGTTCTTATCATAACTAGATACCTGTATTTTACAATTTCATTCTTCCTCAATGTATGGGTTCAACTCAGCCATTCATTTCAGACTTAGGATCCAGCTCTCAAGCTCTTCTCTGTACCCATAATGCTCTGCTGTATCACCAAAGGCCCAGATTGAGTTTGCTGCCCAATTCTCATAGTAACAACAGAGACAGGAGATGAAGAAAGAAATGCAGGCCTCAAACCTGGAACTGTAGGTTCCAATACAGTCCAATAGGTCAATCCAGAAGCTCTGGATGGGGGATGGATGGGAGGGAAGTTAAGGAAAAATGAAAATGGATAATACAGATAGTTATGGTAAGAACATAGCTTTTAAATCTGATGTTGTCCTTTTCATTCTCCCTCAATGTATGAGGCAGAGTCCTCAACTACATTGCTCTTGGGTGGCCCTCATGGAAGGATATTCCACAGCACCACAGAACCACAGGAGGCTCTATTTATAGAAGTAATAAACAATTTGTAATGAGAAACAAAAGTATGAGCACTGGGGCATGTAGCTGTAGCACAACTATTATCAACAGATGTTTTGGACCAAAAAGCAGATGAAGTGGCTGTGAATCTGTTTGAATGCGCTTTGGGAGGCTTAGGTAATGTCATGCCTTTTTGTGAATAAATCCAAGAGATGCAGTCTGTTATCCATTTAGCTAGAGAGAAGTGTTTTGTCTTACAAATATAACAATCTAATTGTCTGTGCACATCTTGTCCTTTATTAGTAATATTTGGAAAGAAGATCGGTAAATGAATTGTTTGGTTAATGTTATTCTCTGAAGCCAATTTTAGTAAAAAAGAAGGGTTAGTCCATAAGGAGACTCTGTCCTTATGAAAAAATATGTATGGAGATTTGGAAGCGAGAGCCTGGAGTTCAGATCTTCTGTTTGCAGAAGGATAGCTACCAAGAAAATAAACTTCAGATTGGATTTAGCTAAAGGCTCAAAGGGCTTTCAAGTTATTCCTTGCAGCACAACTGTTAGGTCCCAAAGTGGACAGGAGCTTTAATTGGATGTCTTGAAAGAAAAATTCCTTTCCTGAAGGCTTTGCACAATTTAGATGTCAGAGAAACATGTCTGTTGTCAGTATGAAAATTGGAAATTGCTGCTAGTTGAAGTTTAATAGAAGAAAAACTAGCTCCATCCTCAAACAGCATTGTCAAGAATTCTAGAATCAGGTGGCAGAAAAAGGGTCAATGTATTTATTAAAAGCTCAAAGAGAGAATATTTCCATTTGCTTCTGTAAACCTTTTTGGTTGATTCTTTTTGAGAAGCCAAAATAATATTACATACAGGAGAAGAAAGCATAGGCTGTCTAACTACTACTTGAAGTTGAAAAAACATGTGGTTAGTCTTAGGGCTTGAATGTTGGAATGTCAGATTCCTGATGGGTGTGACAGGAGATCCAGAATGGGCTCCAGTGTCCATGGAGGATAAAGATGATGAGACCATAGGAAAGGGAGCCATAACTGGTGAGGCCAGAAAGGAGCAATGAGGATCACTGAGCTCTTCATCTTGCTTGCTTTCTGTAAGAATTTGGGAATTAGGGGAAGAGGGGACTAAGCACAAAGAAGATCCAGGGACCAAGTGTGAATCACAGCATCTCTTGGTGACTCTCCCTGAGAGAGGATCAGAGCAAAGCACTTGTTGCATTTGTTGTTGAGGGGAGTGGCAAACAGGTCACAGCAAGGTCAGCCCCAATGCTGGTAGATCATCTTCACCAAAGATTGATTGAGAGACCACTCATGGGGCATTAGAATGGATCTGTTTAGCTTGTTCACTAACACATTGGTTTTCCTAGAATGTGCATCACAACTTGAAAACAGTGTGAAGAGATAGCCTACTCCCATATTCTCATGGTCTCTCTGCAAAGCGGGTAAGATCAGGTTCCTCCTTGTTTGCTGATGTACCAGACTACAGACATGTTGTCAGTCTAAACTGCAATTGTTCCAAAGGGAAGAGCATCTTGAAAGGCCTGCAATGTGTTAATAGGACTGCTCTAATCTCTAGAACATTGATATGCAACTTGGTCCCTTTGGGGGACCATATGCCTTGGAGAGCTCTTCCCAAGAAATTACCCCCACACCATTTGTGAAGCATCCACACTCACTGTGGCCATAGGGACTGGAAGGACAAAGGGTCTGCCTAGATGTAGATCGCCAGACTGCACCCACCAACTGATGTGTCTCCTGCAATCTGAGGTAAGCCTGACTGGATAGGATGGGGTTGGTAGAGAATGGGCCATTGTACAGATATTGTCCATTGTAGAACCTGCACAAAAAAGCATACTAAGAGAAGAAATACAATGGCCGCTGCCATGGAACCTAGTGTTTTCAGTTCTGACCCTGCCACAGGCATTGAATGAGTAAGGAGAAAATGAATTTGAGTCCTTATAGTAGAGATACAATGCTGAGGCAAAGAAACTTTTTGTTTTGTAGTGTCTAGATGAGTGCTGATGAACTCCAGGCTCTGTACTGGGTTTATATTTGACTTGGCATGATTTATAGTTATGCCCAAAGAGTTGCAAATCTGGAGCACATAGTCCCTGGCATGTAAAAGTAGATGCTCAGAGGGAGCAGTAAGGAGGCAATCACCTAGATATGAAATCATCTGGAATCCTTTGCGTCTCAAGTGAGCTGCCACCACTGCCATGCACTTGGTAAACACCTTGGGGGCTCTGGTGAGTCCAAAGGGCAGGGCTGTGAATTGGTAGTGACTAGCTCCCAGCAGAAAGTGAAGATGTCTTCTGGATCACCTGTCCTGATGTTATAGTATGCATCCTGAAGATCTATACAGCACTTCCAATCATCTTTGTGAAGAAAAAACAGAATGGACTGGATCATGACCATTCAGAACTTTGCTTTCTTTACAAACTGATTTAAATTGCTTAGATCAACAATAGGTCTTAGATCCCATTTTCCTTGGCACTAAAAAGAAGCATGAATAAGGTCCCTACTGTATCTGATCTGGAGGGACATTTTGGATGACTCTTTTATCCAGTAGCTTCTGAATCTCTTGTGCTGCTGCCTTCCTCAGACTGGCTGGAACGTCAGGAATTTCTTCTTTTTAGGAGGAGGAAGAAGGGAAAATGGTAACTAATAACCCATAGATATTATGCTTAGCACCAAAGTATTTTGTGTTATATTTACCCAGGTGTCTGGGTGCAAGGGCAATTGACCCTGACTACCTTCTGTGTTGGACAGTCGGGAAATGCTTCAGAAGCACTAAAAAGACCTATCCAAGAAAAAATCCTGAAAGTCCTGATTTTGCGGACCTCCTCTGCCTTTAGCGTGATGTCTGCCATTGAAATTTCCTCCTCTGCCTCTGGAGGGATTGTCACTTCATAGATTTTGGAAAGGACCCTGAGATTTGCAGAACCACATCTTCTTACCACCTCCTTGATTCCTAGAAAAGGTTTGTTAAGTTGTAGAAAACTTGATTCCTACAGCATACAGAGTCTTTCCCTTTTTCTAGCTGTGGGCTAGCACCTCTTTAATTAATGGCCCAAACAGGGAAGTGCCATCAAAGGGGGCATTAATAAAATACATTGTAAAAGGTTCAGTGAAGTTGCAAAGCTGCATCCAGGCATGTCTCCTTATAGGAATGCTGGAAATGGCTGCTCATGATGTGCCTTCAGCTGTGTGTGAGATCAACCTTATCAAGGCACTGGATATGGACAAAATAGTGGCCAGATGAGAGGATGTTCTTTTGAAGTCATCCTCAGCAGACATGGACTCTGAGAGAGTATTCAAAAGTTCTGTGAATATTGGGTGAAGATAGATGTGAAGGCTGCCAACCTAGCCAGATAGAATTGTGCAGATAATGCTGTCATTTGTAAATATAACTGTTGAAATACAGGCTTGTTTTCTTAAATGAAAGAATATGCTGTGAAATGAATGTAGCAACACTGCCCTCTGTTGTAAATAAAGCTAAGTCAAGCATTTCTTGTCTGTCCTTTGAAGTTCAAATTATTTCATGACTGTATTTGGTGTTTACAATTCGGCTCTGGCCGGGCTAGATGAAGGCTTGCTGCCTATTGTTTTAAGGCTAAAGTTAATGACCAGAATTTGCATGCATAAATGTCCTTTATTGCTCTGGTTTCTGCCTAGGTGTAAAATAATGTAAATGCAGTTTCTGTTGGCCTGGGAACACCAGGAAAGTGAAAGAATGATGTAATGTTTATCAGAACTGCAATTTCAATTTAAACAGAGAGAATCAAAAGGAATTAAGCATTTTTGTCTTGACTATCAAACTTACAGCACTGTCTTGCTCATATGTAAGTTATCTTAGACTTGTGCTTTTTTTTAGAAATAGCTAGAAACTAGAAAGATTCGACTAAGTGTTTTTCTGTGATGTCAGAACTGTACTACTGAATTATTTTAAGTATTTCTGTGTGATCTCTAAACTCTTGACTAGCACTGTGTAGTAGAAAGTATTGCCTTGTGGTTTTAATTATTTATTATTAAATATTTAAAACCTTTTAACTGTGGCTGGTTTGTGTACAGATAATTTAAGCTCTTTAGTGTACTTGTATGCCTTTGGTAAAATTGTACAAAGCCACTCCTATAGGTTAAGCCCTGGGATATACTACCACTTAGATAATAATATTCAACAGTAATAACTGGACACCCATTTAAGAACCTTTGGGTAGCTGATTATTATTAGTGGGTGGTAGCAAGTGGTACTACCGTATAGTCTAGGTAAAAAGGGGCACAGCTGGAGAACCTGTGCCAGCCTTCCTCAGGAGTGTCTGTGTGGTTGTATAAACTCTTCTCAAAGTGTGTGTGTGACAGCTACTTGGGCAGGGACATGAAACACTGGTTGGACAGAGAGAGTGTTTGAAATTTTAGCTTGCCCAGCTGGCTGAGATCTGGATCCTATAGCTGTGACAGTGGAGAGTCTTACTGGGGACCTGGAGAGCAAGGGAGTGACCAGCCCTGGACTGACTGTGATCTCTGTGTGCTCTTAAGGGAAATTGCACTTTACTGTGTGTATTTGTTATCCTTTTCTCATATATGAGATGCCCTCTCTTGTGTTAGTGGTGAGGATTGAGGCTCCTTGATTGCTGAGCCAGGGCATGGGTGTCACAAGTTCCTTGGCCAAATCTCTCTGAAGTTGAGTGACATGTACCAGGCAATTAAATGATCTCACGGCAAAAGTTGCAGAGGTGAAAACTCACATTCTAAACCTGTCTAATGCTCTAGACTTCCTGTTAGGCCAATGGACAGTAGAGCTCCTTCTTGGTGCTTGCCACCACCACCATAACTTCTGCAGGGATCCCTTTGCTCCAGTGCAGTCTATTGGAGGAGATGCCAAAAACTTGTTGGGTCTCTTTGGGATGGGTTCAAAGGTGCCCAGCTCCTTCCAAGTTCGAACGGCAACTAAATCAAGTAAGTGTATCTGCCAGGGAGGGTGGTAATCCAAGACGTAGAAAGGCCAGAATCAAAAGCCTCCAAAAATACCAATTCTTCTGCTGGAGTGTTTTAGGAAGATCAACCACCTTTCTGCTTCAGTATCTGTAGGATATCTCCAAAGGAGATGTCATCAGGTGGTGACCTGTGGGATCCCTCTCCTTTATTAAAATCTCTGCCCTCTGTTAGAAACTTCAAAGAGGAGTCCATGTGTCTCCTTTTACATGTTCTCTTCCAGTGAACCTCCTCTGTGGAATGCTCAGGTGAAGTCTCAGAAGAGACTAGACGTTCTTCCACAGGAACTTGCTGGATGCTTATTGATTCTGGATGCCCCTCTGTCCCTGTGGAATAGGTCAGTGCAACTCAGAGCTAGGACCCCATGCAGGGAAGGAAGTAGGATCCAAAACATGAGCGAGCAGCTCTTTGTGGAGAGAGAGCGAAAAAGCCCTTTCCATCACCTCAAAGGCAGACGGACCCAAACAAACCCCAATCAACTTCCTTGGAGCCAAAATTCCCAAGGAAGACAGATCCAGTGCCTCCCCAAATCCGGGCCTCAGGGGCAGAACCAGATCCGAAGTTTCAAGGGCCAAAGCTCTAAGAGGAAGGGATGGATCTGACAAAATTGCAGCCAAGGCCATTCCCTGGGACCCAATACTGACACTTCGGCTCTGAGACCCATTGTGATCTGATGGCATCAGAGCAGAACTAGTCAAGGAAATCACTGGAGTGGAAGAAGAAGCTTTCCTTGGATAAGACACTGGACCCCTTCAGAATCTTGCATCCTGGGACTCTAAAACCACAGGGCAGGCCAAAAAAAGAGAAACTATGGCTGCAGAGGTTGTAGGCATACTCATGGATTCAATAGGGTGCAGAGCTGTTAAGACACCAATCTGAATCTGCACTCTGATAAACTGTCACATCATCCTATCCATATCTGCTTCCAACAAGCTCCTGAATGACTTACAGGAGGAAGGAGAAGGAGGGCTAGAGTGCTTTTTGGTTGTTTGAAGCAACCTCGAAGGCAGGGTAGGAGAAATGGGTTGTATGGAATACTCCAGTGTAGTACTCCTATAGACAGAACCCTGTTTAGGATCCAAGGGTACAGTAGTCGGACTTATTGCAATTACTGCAGTAAATGGTCTAGGATCTGAAGGCTTCAGATCCAATGGTCCAGACTTAGGATCCAAAAGCATAGGATCTGGAGTCATTATAGATTCTGAAAGAGGCTTTGAGGAAGACCTGGGATGCTTTGGAGGGGAGCACTTCATATGCTTCAGGGGAGATGATTTTCAGTGTTTAAAGGGAGGGCTGAGCCCCTGAAGAAGTAAACAGTAGAAGTCCTCTCAAAATGAGCTTGTTGCATCAATCTGCTAAGGCCCAAGGATTAAAGGTTGAACAAATCTTGCAACTACTGTCCAGATAATCAGCCCTTAAACAATACACACACTCTTTCTGGGCATCCAAATTCTGGATTTCTCCCCACAATAAGTGCACTTGTTTAACCCCATGGGTTTCACTGACATGGCAGCAGAGAAAAAAAGGCAGCAATAATAACACAAGAAGAAAACAGCAACAGCACGGAAAAAATAGAAAGACTGTTCTTTTTGTTCTTTTTTTAACTAACAGCAGATAACCTTAAGCTATTAACAATGGTAATAGAAAAATACCCATTATAAGAAGGGTAGAAATGGAATACTAAGAATGGTAAAGGAGAGTGCTATTCAATATAGTACACGGGAAGGCAAACCTTACACTAGCGATAAACTTGAAAAAAGAAAAGGAAGGATATTTAAATAGAAGAAGAAAAAGATTAAAGAAATTTTAGAAAGGTTTTCCTACTACTTACTAACCCAAAATTGCTCAAGAGGTATGGAAACCTGCATCTGTTTGCAAAGACAGCAAACAAGATCTAGGACACTGGTGATACAGCAGAGCATTATGGGTACAGGGAGGAGCTTGACAGCTAGATCCTAAGTCTGAACTAAGTAGCTGAGTTGGACCCGAGGATTGGATCCAAACCCATATGTTGAGGAAGAATGAAAATGACATCAGATGTACCCGTTTACTTTAGTATCTTTATCACACACACTAATTGAAAATGCTTTACTATATAACAAGTAATTTATATCATAAAAATGTTTATATTAATACTGTTACGAACAAAAACAGTTTTACTAACAGTTACCTTTTTCTTTCTTCTTCCCTTCTCTTTACTGTCCTTCCAAACATTAATGACATGAAGTGGGGTATAAGGTTTTCAGTCCCCCACTAGTTTAACAAGGTCAACAGATGTTCAATCTTTCCATTTTTTTTTTACAGCTGAAGTTCACAAATGTGACTGATGCTTTATAATCTCATATTTATTCATTAATTTCAATGTTGCTGGTATTCTCCCTGTTCATCTCCATCTCCCAATCCCAAATTCCAGTTCAAATCCAAGGTACTACCAATTCTTCTAATTAACTCCTGAATTTTTTCTGTCTCTTAAGCAATTTCCTTTAGAGCATTTGGACAAGGTTTCTGTTTGATGACTCACTTTTTTGTTGGACAAACTTTGTATTTCCTCCTTAGCCTGCTACATCATAAATGACTTTGATCCACCAGGATAAATATTTTAAGGACAGCTGGAAACAGAAGCTTGCATTTTACACTTGCCTCAACATTCCCTGGTTGCTGGAATAAATATGCTTCTCTTCTGACTTGTGTACAGCGAATAATCATTTTCCACAAGCACCCTCCTCTATTCAGTTTTTAGTACATTGCCCTTCTGCCGCAGTTTTGTCTGGATGAACTCTTTCTGCTGATGTGATTGAATCTTTACTGATACAGGTTTTGGCTGCTTTCTCATGGCCAGGCTTGGAGCATACATACAATGTGCCCTTTAAATTAACAAATCCTGCTGTGGAATATCAGTCTAGTTGCTTATTTGTGCTTTCAGAAAATTAATAATTTTATTATTTCCAGTTTCTCTGGTACAGCAGAACATCTCAAGTTTTCCCAGTGTACTTTTGAGTAGTTTCATACTCAGCCAGCCTTATTTTTGCAGTTTTATTAGTTCATCTGAATAGCTGTCTAAAGCTTCTTCCATTTTTCCAGCCTTTTGTTATTTAAGTTGATAGACTGTTTTTATATATTGTTTATTTTAATCACCTCATAGCACATTTGATTTATTTTTTCCACTAGATTACTGGAAACCATGTCTTGCACTACACCTGAAGCTTGAACTGTTTTTTGCTACTGCAGGATTCTTCCCAGTCAATGTTTTCTCTTCACCTTTTTAGTTGATTTTTTCAGGGTCTCCATGTTTCTTTTTTGGAGGCATCTAGGCAGTGTACTTACTAGCCACTAAGTGAATTTACTAAAACTGTCTTTTTCACAATGGGAGAGCTGAAATTAAGCTGTTCATTGGTGTACAGACATCTCCTTGATTACAAAGATTTTAAGAAGGAAGCTCAAAACTTACCTTTGTCCCTTGTAGATAGAGGTTACAGTAAGAAAGAAACAGGTGCCATGAGTTTAGAAATATAAAGAGATAGATGGTAAATACAGACTCATGAGTTAGTGAGACAGTTGTAACCACAGATAAATCAGCAAGGATGTGATTGGGCATCACTGCGCAGGCTAACAAAAATATTTCATAAGACAATTGAACATTTTTGACTAGTAATATTAGCATTTGTAGTGCTATGACTGATCTGTTTTTTTTTGTTACAGAAAGTGTGCTAAAATGAACATTTTGTTAAAATGCAGAAGACGTCCTTTGTAATATTTCCAAATATCCCAAAAGAGAAAGGGTATTTTTTGTGTGGGCTATGTACACTTTGTAAATTCACCAGTAATAGTCCATACATACTTCATGGGCTTTAAATCTAAGAAAACTCTTGGAAATATTCATCATTAGAACTGTTACACTAATTATATTCTTGATGAGAAGAATTGTGATTGTTGTTCTTCATTTTATGGGGGGAAACTAGCAGAATATTAACAGAAAACATTTAGTGCACATAAATGCAGTAAAAAGGAAACAGGAAAATGAAATGCTTTTTGGGAAGACTGCACTGTGTCAACATTTTAAAACAGGGTTTTCTTTCTTTATTTTAGAGAAGGTTTCTTTGGGAGAGAGAGAAGTGATTTATATTTATCCTTACACAGGTGAGGACTGCAATGGCAACGAGAATTTTCTGCATATCAACTTCAGTGTTTGAATGGTTGTGTCTGCTTAAAGTCTGAATTAAAAACAAGAAATGCAAGATTATTAACCTTTAATGATATTTCTGAACTTTTATGGACATTTATGAAGCTAATTCATAAGTCAGTCATCATTCATTATTTTTATCACTTGTTTTGATCATTATTCAAAAACTGTGAATTTGTAATGAAGTCTACATAATGATGAAGTCCTGGCTAATGTTATTAAAGGATAAAAGTGCTAACAATTTTAAAGGTGTACCATCAGTGATTATACTTCCATGTATACGCACACATACACAGACACACAAGCATGTGCACCTACAAACACATATACATACACACACACACACACACACACCCACCCACACAAACCCACCCACACACACACACACACACACACACACACACACACACACACACACACACACACACACACACACACACAGAAACACACACTCACTGGTTACCATTGGATGATAGAAATGCCAAAATGTCGACATTCATACAGCTAAGACCATATGATCGACATTCGGAATTTCAAACATCCCAAAAAAAATAAATTAAAAACACTACAAATTATTAACACATTGCTAGCAGGGAGACAAGCCCCCCTGCACCACTCCACAACCCCCGTAACTTAAATATACCAACTCCAAGATTGCATTACAGTGCAGGAATGGAAATCTTTCCATTCCTGTACTGTACTGTGATGCTGGTTACGCATTGTCGACATTGCAAATGACGATCATATGGTCTCGACCATATGAATGTCAGCATTTTGCAGTGTCGACAATGTGAAGGGGACCCCCCCCCCACACACACACACACATATATATATATATATATATATATATATATGTGTGTGTGTGTGTGTGTGTGTATGAGTATACTTTAGATTATCAAAACAAAGATGAACTGAACCATAAGAAAATCTCAGATGACTGAAACTCAAAATATTAAAACAAAATCTAAAAACTGATTTCCTCCCACTACTTATATTTCAACCCTATGCTCACACAAGAGTGGGGAAAGGACAAATTCCCACTGTATTGTGACCTCCCACAAAGTAATGCCAGTATTTTGTGATCATATGGCTATTCAATCTGTTCTGACACTATTACAGAATTTTGATATTCTGAATGCTCAACTACTTATTATAATGGCCCTATACATATATGCACACACATTCACACACACACACGTATCTATATATATCTATATATATATATATATATATATATATATATAGATATAGATATAGATATATATATATATATATATATATATATATATAGATATAGATATATATATATATATATATATATATATATATATATATATATATACGTGTGTGTGTGTGTGTGTGTGTATGTATGTATGGGACTGTCAACTTCCTATAAGAAACTTTGCATGTATGGGTCTCTCAAACTTCCCATAAGAAACTGTAAGGCCAGCTATGAACTTAGAAGTGCAACAAATTCAAAAGTCAACCATATAAGGACTTCTTCAGCTATACTAGGAACATTAGACGCAACCTACAATTCTGCACTGAACATATTTCAAATGGTATCTCCTTTTCTGATTCCTAGGACATTGCTAATGTTCCTGCTGACAGGTTCTCTTCCAACATCACTCCACTAGCCTTCACTTCTCTTACCTCCATTCCTTTCCACAAATACCCCTCCGGAGATCAATTTGGACTAAGTCCTTCGGGCACTATTAAAAATTTAAAACGGTACTTCCATGGGTCCTGAAAATATCCCTGGATGCCTTCTGAAAAGTGTAAAGTCCTACTTAGCAAAACTTCTCCATCAACTTTTTAACCTGAGTCTCTTCACTGGTAATGTCTACAAGGAAATGGAGAATGGCAGTTGTGGTGCCCTTGCATAAAATGGGGTCCCTCAAGTGACCCAATGAATTACAGGCCTATAACTCTCACTAGTATGATTTGCAAGGCTTTGGAATGTACTATAGCTGAACAAATTAACAATGACATAAGTAACCTTATATACCTGGTTACAGAAAGTGTGCTAAAATGAACATGTTGTTAAAGTGCAGAAGAGAGGCTTTATTATATTTCCAAATATCCCAAAAGAGAAAGGGCACTTTTTGTGTGGGCTATGTACACTTTGTAAATTCACCAGTAATAGTCCATACATAACTTTGTGGGGTTTAAATCTAAAAGAGAACTCTTGGAAATATTCAACATTAGAACTGTTACACTAATTATATTGTTGATGAGAAGAATTGTGATTGTTGTTGTTCATTTTATGGTGGAAAACTAGCAGAATATTAACAGAAAACATTTAGTGCACATAAATGCAGTAAAAAGGAAACAGGAAAATGAAATGCTTTTTGGGAACACTGCACCGTGTCAACATTTTAAAACAGGGTTTTCTTTCTTTATTCTAGAGAAGGTTTCTTTGGGAGAGAGAAGTGATTTATATTTATCCTTACACAGGTGAGGACTGCAAAGGCAACTAGAACTTTCTGCATATCAACTTCAGTGTTTGAATGGTTGTGTCTGCTTAAAGTCTGAATTAAAAACAAGAAGTAAGATAATTAACCTTTAATGATATTTCTGAACTTTTATGGACATTTATGAAGGTAATTCATACTCATTCATCATTCATTATTTTATTACTTGTTTTGATCATGATTCAAAAACTGTGAATTTGTAATGAAGTCTATATAATGATGAAGTCTTGGCTAATGTTATTAAACGTTAAAAGTGCTAACAATTTTAAAGGTGTACCATCAAGGATTATACTTCCATGTATATGCACACATACACAGACACACAAGCACACAGACATACACACACACACACACACACACACACACACACACACACACACACACACACACACACACACACACACACACACACACACACACATATATATATATATATATATATATATATATATATATATATACATATATACACACACATACATATACATGTGTGTGCATGTATGTACAGGACTGTCAAACTTCCCATAAGAAACTTTGCATGTATGGGTCTCTCAAACTTCCCATAAGAAACTGTAAGGCCAGCTATGAACTTAGAAGTGCAACTAATTCAAAAGATAACCATATAAGGACTTCTTCAGCTATACTAGAAATATTAGAAGTAACCTACAATTCTGTACTGAACATATTTCAAATGGTATCTCCTTTTCTGACTCAAAGGACATAGTTAATATTCCTGCTGACAAGTTCTCTTCCAACTTCACTTCACCCGCCCTCCCCTCTCTCACCTCCATTCCCCCTCACAATACCTCTCCGAAGATCAATTTGAACTAATTCCTTCTGGCACTTTTAACAATTAAAAACACTACTTCCATGGGTCCCAACATAATGCATCCGAGATACTGCAGGTGCAGCTAACATTGGGTAAGACAGCGATTCAGGTTGTAACCTGCTATAGGCCCCCATGTCCCAAGACTCACACTCCATGTTCCTAAGCACCCTGAAGAATATATAGGGTCCAACCTAACACCCTCATACTGGGCGACTTCAACTACCCCTCCATTAACTGGGAAAGCTACTCATGTACCAATACACTTGCCCAACGTTTCCTGGAATTCATTACTTCCAATTACCTGGACCAGCTTGTTCTTACCCCCACTAGAGGTAGCAATATCCTTGACCTGGTCATTACCAACATGGGAGACCGCTGCTCTACACCAATAGTCAACTCCTCCCTGGTTAGATCCGACCACAAACTAATCACCTTGGATATCCACATCCATCCCACCTACCCTGCAAAGGAAACCACCATGAAAAACTTCTCCAAAGCTAACTTTGGTCTCCTAAAAACAGAGGTGGCTAACTTTACAACATCCATTCAAATGGAGAATAGTTGCATGATCGCTGAATCATACATCAATGCACTGTACGAGCACGTACACAAATGCATGGATCTTGCCATACCCAATAGAACCAAGACACTCTCCTCCAAAAAAAGGAAGCCAATCTGGTGGTCTCCTGCCATAAACAAACACTACAACAGAAGGAGGAAACTGATGCAGAATAAGTTGAAGTCCCAAGACTGGAAAAACTCCCTTATCAGCCTCAACAAAAAGTTGAGCTCCCTCATCAAATCCTCCAAAGCTAGCCATGAAAACAGAATTGCAGCAGATAGTAAAGACAACCACAAGGCCTTCTATAGTTATGTAAGGAATCTCCACTGCAATACCGAGATTTGCTCTGAGCTACTGCACAATGGTACCTCCTATACCAAGCCAACAGATATTGCCAATATACTGGATGACAGATTCAGTGCCAACTTTAGCCCCCCCCCCAGAGGACCAATCACAATACCTGTAGATTGCCAGGCACCCAGTATTGCTGCTACACAGGGTAAAACAGCACTGTCCAAGGCCAAGAATACAGCTTTTATGGGGCCTGACAATGTCCCTGACTGTGCTCTACATGAACTACAGAGTGAACTGGCACCTCATGTGTGTGCCCTGTAAAGTCACAGCCTCACCTCAGGCATTGTCCCTACCAAATGGCGCACTGCTACAGTCATCCCTCTCCACAAAGGATGAGTGACTACAGACCCTGGGAATTATCGCCCCATTAGCCTGACAAGTCTGATATGCAAAACTATGGAATGCATCATTATGGACTTAATAAACAAGGATACAGCGAATCTCCAAACTGTGGATCCCACACAGTTTGGTTTTGTGAAGGGTAGATCTGCTCAACTTGGTCGACTTCTATGAGTCAGTCCTCAGAGCTGTGGATGAAGGCAAGGTGGTTTATACAGCCTACCTTGATCTGGCCAAGACCTCTGATACCATTCCCCACTCAGGAATCACAGAAAACTCACTAAGCTAGGCATCAACCCCTATATCACTAGGTGGGTTGCAAACTGGCTCACAGATAGAACCCATAGTGTGAAAGTAGCTGACTCCAAGTCAGACTGCTGACCAGTCACAAGTGGAGTCCCACAGGGTTCGGGCCTGGGTCATCTCTTGTTTGGTATCTACTTCTCTGAAGTCCAGGCCAACATGAAGGGTCTCTGGCTGACAAAGGTCTCAGATGATTGCAAGCTGGGAGATATTATTAATGCCCAAGCGATGTTGACATCCTACATAAAGGCCTCATTGAGACCAACAACTGGTGTCAGAACCATGGCCTTAAGCTCAATGCCAAAAAATGTGTCATCATCCTCTTTGGGAGAAACCCAGTTCCCATGAATTACCACATCGATGGTAGTCCACTGAACACAGAAGGTGTTATAAGAGATCTGGGAACACAGGTTGACAGCAACCTCTCTTTTGACTACTACAATGTGGTCAGAAAGTCCTTCTATGTGGCACATCTCATTATTAAAGGTTTTGCATCCAGGAAGAAAGAGGTCATTGTCTCCCTCTACTCTTCCCTCATTAGGCATTCGAGTACTATGCCCCATTTAGCATGCACCTCACTAGACACTGGCAGCAACTGAAGAGGCTGCAAAAGTAACTCACAAAGAGGATTCTAGGCCTTAAACACTTGTTCTATATGGACAGACTCAAAAAACTCCAATTATTCTCTGTCTCATATCGCCTACTTAGAGGCGATCTCTGCTTGACTTACAAAGCCATATCTGACCCACGTCTATTAGAAATGCTACATCAAAAGAAATCCCAATCCCTCCACACCACATGCTCCAGAGACCTCAACCTCATTACCACAATCAACAGAACATGCTGTAGGGACAGTTTCATAACTCAGAGACTGCCCATGCTATGTAATAGACTTCCCATACATGCCAAACAGAGCAGCTCACTGGCCCTGTTCAAGAGAAATCTTGATGAGTGGGTGGGAAATAGAAAATTCACCCCAGGGATCACTCCAGTGGCTCTACTCAACGGAGACACTGGGAACTAAGGTCGGGTGGCATGATGCCAGGGTAATCCTATGGGCTAGGCTTGTAAAGGCTCCAGAGCCATTAGCTAGTACAAACCTATGAATCTATAAACCCTTGGATGCCTTCTGAAAAGTGTAAAGTCCTACTTAGCAAACTTCTCTAGCAACATCTTAACCTGAGTCTCTTCACTGGTAATGTCCACAAGGAATGGAGAATGGCAGTTGTGGTGCCCTTGCATAAAAGGGGTCCCTCTACTGACCCAATGAATTACAGGCCTATAACTCTCACTAGTATTATTTGCAAGGAGCTGAACAAATTAACAATTACATAAGTAACCTTATATACCTGGATGCACATCAGTTCAGCTTTTTAAAAGGTAGATCGTACCTGCTCAACCTGATGGAGTTCTTTGAAAGGGGTTACTGATGCCATGGATATGAAATATACAGTCTACATTTTTTGTCTAGACTTTGTCAAAGCTGCTGACATAATCCCCCATGCTGGGATTATTGAAAAACTCTTCCAGCTCAAAATTAACCCATACACAGTTTGCTGGATTGGTAATTGGCTGTCTGTCAGAACCCATGTCATAAAGGTCAGGAATATTTCTTCTGGACAGTAAAATGTTACTAGTGATGTCCAACAAGGATTTGCCCTAGGTTCCTCCTCTTTATATATATTTTTTATGACATAAAAGCCAATATCAAGGGACTTTGTAAACTGGGAAAGTTATCAAATCCCATTTTGATACTTAAATTCTCCAGCAAGGGATGGACCAAACAAATACCTGGTGCATTAATCATGTGCTTACCCTTAACATGAAAAAATGCAGCATAGTTTCCTTTGGTAAATCTATTAACTCTCTGAATAGTTGAATCCACTTCTGATAAGAAACCTGTTACTAGCTGTGTCCCTAAGAGCTCAGTGTTGGGACCCCCCCCCCCGTTTCATATATACTACTCTGAAGTGTAGGTCAATGTAGGGGCACTCTGGCTCACCATGTTTACTAACAACTGTAAGCTGGGACCAATCACTGAATTCCCAAATGATGTTGACATCCTACAAATATGCCTAAAAATGACAAATGATTGGAGCCAAAACCATGGTCTGAGACAATATGCTAAAAAATGTTTAATTAAATATACTCCAGTAAGTCAGATATCCCTGCAAATTATAATATTGCTAGCACACCTCTAAAAGTAGACCCAGTTGTGAGGGACCTAGGAACACAGATAGATAGATAGTAGCCTAAACTTTGACCACCAGGTAGTTACAATAGTGAAGAAATCCTTCTGCGTGGCTCAATTTATAAGTAAAAGCATGGCATCAAGATCAAAGGAAGTCATAGTGCCATTATACTCAGCCCTCATCAGACCCATAATTGAGTACAATGCTCCTTTCAGCATGTACCTAACCAGACACTTGCACCAAATGGAGCGGCCCCAGAAGTTTCTCACTAAAAAAATACAAAGTGTAAGACACATGTCTTATGCAGACCAACTAAAGGCCCTAGCCCTTTACTCCTTCTCATATCGTTTATTGAGACAGGACTTATGCCTGACCTATAAGGCATTCTCTGATACAGCCCTAATGAAAATGTTACATGTTTGCAAAGAAAATTATATAAGGGTCATGCGTTCCATGGACCAAACTTTATTTGTGACCTATACAGAACTTGCTAGAGAGACAGATTTGTATCCCAAAGGCTACCTCATTAAGGAATAAATTCCCCATTTTTGTAAAACAAAGCCTGTCCCTCATTCTCTTCAAAATCACTTTGGATAAATGGATGGGGAACTGTAAATTCACTCCTGGATTACTGCCCATGTCCCTTATGGACAAAGGCAGTCTGTAAAATGACTCAGGGCTCCAACACCTAAAGACCCACTACCCTGATACTACCACATCCCATATCTAGATAATTAAGATATAATATTGTCATATCCTGGGTATTATTGGCCAGGCTTGTAAAGGCTTTTGTGCCATTAGCCTAGTAATCACCTATGAACCTATGAACTTATTTGGTGTACCCTGTTGCATTTAGTCAGACATGGGAACTCACTTTAAAAGTCAGATTATGCAAGTGTGTAAAATCATAAAGGTGAGCATACGATATCATTGCCCATACACATCTAAAACTTCAGGAATTACTGAAAGAATGAATCAGACTTTAAAAACTATAACTGCAAAACTGGGGGAGGAGACTGGCCTTAAGTAACTGGAAGCGTTGTCTTTAGTTTTATTTAGTATTTGCAGTGTAGTTAGTACTTCTAGAAAATACTCTCATCATGAGATTCTTGTGGGATGACAGCTACACCACTGCCCAGTAATTTGGAATTAAAGTATGCTGATGAATCTATTTTTCCTTATTGCAAGTCTCATGTCTCTGTTCTGCAGCTTATTCATTTGCAGGTTATCGAAGCACAACAACCTAATTGAATCTCCTACCATGCAGTCACTGGTGGAAACTGGATGTTTGTCAAATCCTTCTCTAGACACCATGTCCATTAACCAAGATGTAAAGGACTTTTTTTGGTTATTCTAATGACAGCTACTGCAGTCCAATGTGAAGGATAACCTTATTGGATTCATGTTTCACATGTTAAGAAGCCCTCACTTGTAATGAATACCAGTAAGATGCAAACATCATTCCACCCATCATCAGTGATGAAACCTGTCTCATTCCATACCAGAATAAATACCAGGGAGACCAGCGGGATTGGAAGTAAGGCTTAGTAGAGCAGCAGCATCCCCAATGGACACTGAGTGGGAACTGGCCCAAGAATCGAGAAGTGAGTCATGCGATCAATCTCTGCTCATAGGACTTCTATCTGGACAGGACTCAGTGTGGAATTTATTTGGAAATCGACAACATATGAACTTTACAATGAGCAAAAATGCACCAAATCCCCATCCTAAGGATAATACATTTTCTACTGCATTATATACTTATACCAAGACAATGAACATTAGTAATTGTTGTGTGCTTGTGTGCATTTACACCAATGGCACATGATGAGGGTATTCCACTGTTTCTGGTACCTCCAACAGAGACAGAAGAAGAAGCAGCAATTGGAACAAATTTTGTAACCAAAAATAAAAAGAACAGACATAATTCTTGGCATTATGTTAACCCTTTTAGATTGGTACCACTTCAGTTATCAAAAACTGTAAAGGAAAATATTTGTTATGTTAAAAACAGAACATTTTCTGTTGGATTGAGTGACTGTAATATTACCCAGTGAGTGTATGATAGAGCTAGAGGACTGAGCATAGCCAAGTTGCGTGAGTTTTATTATGTACATAGAGACACTGCATACCCCTGTTTACCAGCAGACTGGTTGGGATGTTGCTACATTGATCATGTTATTCCAGTTGTTCAGCATACAGAGACTTTACTTATTGGTAAAATTAGCAATGTGCATTGAAAGAGGGAGACAAAGGACATTAAAAATCCAGTTGGGAAAATGGATGCCTCCTGTCTTTACCATTATAATTTAAAAAGATTGCATTCAAAGGACTTTCACATATGGACTTGGGTGATGGTGGCATTTCTAGAGTCAGGATTTTTCCTGCCTAGGGTGCAATAAAGACAATCTGAGAATTAAGAAAACTAAACAGCAAGCAAAACTGGGCTACAGTGCTTTAAACCACAACAATATTCAGAAGACTCTAAGCACTTGGAAAAAGCCCACAAAGACCTCTGGATGTAATAAGAATATATTTAATAGTCACTCCACTTGGTAAAAAATAAAACTCTTAAAAATACCGCTTCAGATCACAGTACATACACATGTGAACACCAAAAGACAGAAAGAAACTAATGACCAAACTGCAGAAGTGTGCGAATCAAATACTCCACAATAAAAACAAAAAATGCTGTAGAAAATGCTGGTGGTCCACAAAATTAAGCAAAAAAGTTTATTGTAAGACAATAGAAAGCTGGTAAGCACTTTCGTCCTCAACAAAAGAACTTCATCAGACAAATTAAAATCAAACACAGAACACATTTTAAAGACTCCCTTTGTGCTTCACATGATAGTAGCCACTCCCCCTAAGTAACAAAAATTTAAAAGGGCAATACAAACTGTGATGTCAATGACAGAATGTTAAATGAATACATGTTACTAGATATAAAAAAAATAGAAAATATATAAAAAAGATCATCCGCTTTACAATTTTTTAAAAGAGCAATGAATAAATATATAAATAAAAAATCATCTGTTTAAAGCTCTCAATTTTAAAAGGGAATTAATAGAGAGAGATTCATTTAAACCCGGACAGTTGTTCGAATTTAATAACAACTGCCAGTATAATTCTCTCTTTTCTAGTAAGGCAGACCATGCACCTCCCCTGATATCCATCGTGACACCATCAATAACAAAAAAATTAAAAGTGTGGTCACTGTTCAATGAGGTATGTTTATACAAAGCATTTGTCTCTTTGCCTGTTCTTATTTCATACAAATGTTCATATATTCTGTTTTTAAATTTTCTATCAGTTTTGCAACGTAAAAACAATCACATAGGTTACAGAGGGCACAATAAATAATACGTTCAGAGTTACAGTTATACTTATTTTTTATATGAATCTTAGTGTTGTTGATCATAAATACTGTTCCTTCCTTTATAAAGGGGCAGTAACGACACATACCACACTTCAACATATGTCCATTCGAAAAATGATTCACAGCATGTCCTTTCTAGAAAAAATCTTTCAAATTTCTACCTTTTCTAAACATAACAGTAGGTTGATCATCAATATATGTTCTGATACTTTGGTCATGTGTCAGAATTGACCAATTTTTACTCAAAATACGTTTAATATCAGGACTATCAATCGTGTATGTAGAAATGAAAGAAGTATTATAATCTTTTCCTATAAAAACAGAGTTGAGGGGTGTAACATTCACTGTGTGTGTTACATCCAATGAAACCTCAGATAAAAGAGGTATATAAACATTTCTTTCTCTCTTATTTACTACCTCTAAAAGGACATCATTAACAAGTCTCAAAGGGTAGCCCCTCTTTAAAAACATATATTTTAAGGTATCACATTCATCTAAAAAATCTTCTGAAAGTGATACCATATGGGCAGCCCGTACAAACTGTCCCTTAATAATAACTTTTTTTCTGTTTCTGAGGGTGGATGCACTATAATGAAGTAATGAATTTGAATATGTGTCCTTTCGATATATTTTAGATATAAACCTGCTATTCTGGTAATCCTTAATTAATTTAATATCAAGGAAGGCTATCTCATGTAAGTTAAATGAATATGTAAATCTTAAAAATGAAGTGGTGGAATCTAAATATCTAATAAAATCACTATTAGGGGCATAGGGACCATCCCATAAAATAAAAAGGTCGATTAGGAAATGTGTATAATATTTAACATGCTTGTAAAAGTCAGAAGGAAACAAATATTTCTTCTCTCGCTGTAAAACCACTATGTTAGCATAAAGACCACCACACGCAGAACCCATAGCTACCTCTTCCAGTTGTAAAAAAAATCTCCTTATTAAATAAAATAAAAATGTTCTTAAGGACCATCTCCATCAACTGGGTATACATTATTACATCAAAATGGTTTATTTTCTTTTCATATAAAAGTTCATTAAACCATTCTAACCCCTCCTGATGGGGAATTACTGAATAAAGATCCTTTATATCAACCGTTACTAACATATAGGAGCCTTCAAAGGGTATGTGATTAATATCTTTTAAGAAGCTCCATGAGTCTTTACATATATGTGACTCTTGCTGCACAAATTTCTTTAACTTAAAATCTAAGTATTTTGCCAGGGGTTGTGTAATTGACCCCTTAGAGTCAACTATGGGTCGCATGGGTGGTTTGCCATCTTAAATCTTGTTTATTTCAGTCCCATATTACTTCCTGCAAATACCTCTGGCATTTTTCCTTCCATCTTGATATTTTTTATTGCAACCTTTTTTCTAGCTCACTCATTTTTTTCTGTCTGTATATTGTGTTGCTTTAATTTCTTTCAATTAATGATCTTAAACTGCCATCTGCTATTTTGACATTTTTTTCAATGCTTGGCTAAGATAGTGTGATGTTAGTTTACTTAAGTTTTTTTTCTTAAGTATGCATTTATTTATTTGTTTGTTTGCTTGTTTGTTTTGTTTATTTGCTTACCAGTTAAACCCTCTAGGCAGAAGTTTCTCTTTTCAGGTATGACCTGTGAGCACTGCCTGGGTAAGTGACTGGCTAGGACTGAACCCAAAAGAAGTTCACTATCAGCTCAGTTTTAATCCTTATTGCTAAGCTGACAGATTGTTGTCAGGAAACATGTTTTAACTTTTAAGTATTTCCTAAACATATTTAGTCAAAGACAAATTTGTGTTTCTGCTATAACTTCAGAAATTATATAACAGTAAAGTAAAAATAGCGAACCCATGTGCAAAGTTTTTTAATGGTAACAAAGTTGCTGCAAAACAGAGTGGACAATTCTTGAGTATTTCCAAAACATTCAGAACTGTATGGTATTTCACAGGTGAAATATTGTGATACTTCTAATATTTTAGAAGACTAAATGCCAAAAATTGTTGAGGCATTTGTTAGATTACTCAAAGTTAGGTAAAACAAAGCAGAATTCATCAACAGCTGCAGCATGACATCAGCATTGCTGCATCAGGATTTTTTTTCTTCCACAGGTGTAGGAATATGGATTTGAAATACTGAGAGTAGAGAGGTCTTGCTGCTGTGGTGTTGTATTGGTCTGCAGGCCCTCCCAAAAGAAGAACAATCTGTTTGTGATTTATGAATCTGACAGGTGCTGTTTTGTTAAAAAGTTGTGACACAATGGTATTCAACGAACATAGTAACAGTAGAGTGATCTGTATTTAGTGCTGACCTTAGTCATCTTAGTATCTTTCTTTCTCTTGCAATACATCCCACTGCAATGACATGTGTATAGGTATAGTATACTTATAGCATCCATATTAATTAGGATGTTCAACTTACAAATGTCTGTGAACTCCTCAGTAGTGTGGTTTTATGTAACTTGTTCTTATTGCTTATCAGTCTGAAAGGAAATACTCTTCTATATTACGCATTATTGTACCTCACCAAAGCATAGACAGCACCTTAAGACATAGCTTGCTACAGATGTTCTTATCATGAAATGTTCATGTCTAGCATAATGTTCTGTATAACATTGTTTGTTCCCTGTTATATAAGCATGATGCATACTGCAAGCCAGTGCCACTTCAGAGATTCCTACCAGCATACTATACTATATAACATTATCTGTTCCCTACTATATAGGCTTGATGCATAATGCAAGCAAGCCACTTCATAGATTTCTGTAGATTGTTAGAGTAGCTGGCATCTACTCAAATTCTCTGGATAATCCTACTAGCTGCAAGTTGGACTGATTAGACTGCTCTGGCAATAAATAAGAGGTACATAGTCTCACAGGTAAGTAACAGACTACCAGTCATGCTTATTCAAAAACCCTTATTTAAATGTCCACTCTAGCTTCAAGGAGAGCAAGATAAGATAGATCAGGAAAGAATTTGAGGCTGCTCACCTAATTATCTAAGCTTATCTTGAAGGTGGCAAGAGTGCTACTTTGCTTGATGTGTAGTGAAAATTTGTCCCAGAGTTGAGAGATACATTGGAATATGAATCTATCATGCCAGAGTGTCTTATTTATATGCCAATGAAGGTGTAGGCCCTTTAACTGGGTATCTGAATTTACATTTGTTCTTTGAAGGAAAAGGAAGTTAAAAAGGGTAATTAATAGCTTGAAAGGCTACACATAGATTTCTATGGAGGAGTCTGTAAGAGACCGAGTAAAGAAAGGGGCTGCCAGTCTGTCCTGACAACAAAGATTTTTAAATTTGGTGATCTTTCTGTTTATGAATCTTTGATGGCTCTCACGTTTAGTGATACATTTAGACAAATATATCTCAAATGCTACATTATATTCAACAATGGGTCTGAGAAGATGTGAGGAAATGGAATAAAGACTTCTTTGGGGTTCCTATTACAAGACCGAAGACGCTTTCTTTCGAATGCATCTTGGTCGAACATAAAAGACTTAAAAGGCAAAATATTGAAGTGGCTTTTAAGCAAATTCTTTCCCTGGGAAAGACTTTGCTTGACCTCTTCATTACTTTGCCGTTTTCGGCACTGTAGTGTCTCAGAGTTGATATATTTAAGTGGGGGGGGGGGTGCAGCCCCTTACTTAATGTAATGTTTTAAAGTATTTTTTTTTTTTTTTTGTTGGAACAGAGATTTATTTTCCCTTGGAAAAAAAATCACTTTTCTGACAGTTCGACATTGTAAGCTTTCACTTACATAGGGTCGATTAATCACCGTTCGCTTTTTTAAGTGTTGGTGATGTAATATAGACCCCTTCTTTGGATCTACTGAACATACCTTTGGAAATTAGATGTGGTGCACAGAAGGCTTTCCAAACTACTGCAGAGACATGAAAGTCAAACTATCTGGAATTATCAACAAGAATTACTTGATCCTTACAACCGTGTCTGAATAGTGGAGTGTGTCACTTATATGATGTATGAAAATGCTTTTTTTACCAATATGAACTATACTACATTTTTTAACATTTAATTTAAGACCATTGTTCTTGCA